>NC_134402.1:304069823-304369823 GCF_038048845.1 Mixophyes fleayi | reverse complement strand
GCAGGAATTAGGTGGCGCAAGCGTTAGCTAGCTGCGGGAACTGCTCGCAGCTCCATAGGATATTAAGAGTGGGACGCAACTGGGGTTGCTTGCCACTCGTAATACCCTACCAAGCTGCGGCACACCCCCACTCCTATGCTTCTTAAACGGACTTTGTGTCCGACTCTAAATGAGGTCCAGTATGTTCATATTGCTTAGAATATAGCTTCTTTTGCAGCACAGGTCTTCATTTACGTGTAGACTGTGTACCCTGAGATGTGTTCCCTGAGAATTCTTGCTGAAAAGCACAGTTCCCCCACACTGAGGTTACCTCATCTTTGGCTGGACAGCTTGTTGCTGCTATTATACTGATACATTAAAGGTGCCCTGCAATGCCATGGTCTTACTCCCCTGTGATCTATAGACTGGAGGAGGGGACAGCCAAACTGTGGGAGAACTGGTTCCCCAGTAAGGCTTCTCAGTGAAGCCCTGTACAATCTGAGCAGCTGGGATAGACTTATGTGTTTGCACTGGATTAAGTAAAGACATTTCATTTTTATATTTAGTGCCCTTTTCAAAATCAGAAGATATATTTATTAAACATACACACAGGGTAATACGTTCATAGAGGTTAAACCCAGAAGAAGGTACAGAACAGGGGTGTAATATTTAAGAATTTAAAATAATTAGCTCGTTTGTAGATGTAAATGCAATAGTGCTTTATTTCTTCTTTCAATCAAAATTCATCAGCTGGTTTTCAATTAGAAGAGATTTTATCATTTATTTTTACTTAAAACCCAAAAAATCCAAACCAGCATATAAAAAATATACATGTCTCAAAACAACAGTGGGATTAAGGGAAACAAAAGTAGGAATCACTGGAAAAAGCACAGGATTGTTATTCTAGTGGTAGTTTTATTATACATGTCCCTACACGCACATTGCACAAGTGACATGATTATATGTAAAATATCTTGTAACATATATCCTCATTTTGAGTGAGTAGCGATGTCACCACTTATATTTAGATACTGATGTCACCCCCATCATTTATATAACACATTTGTCACATGACTCATTTTGAAATGATTCCGTACTGGATTGCATAATTGTCAGTGAAGGTAAAATACACCTTTATTTTAGTTACAATGAAACAGAAAATAATTATTGTGCTAATAAAGGAGAGAGTCAGGTAGAGATTATCTGTATCTGTATCAGCAAGCTAAAGTCTCCGGAGTATCATGCACTCTTAACTGAACGCTAGAATAACTGATACATATATGAAGGTTTAGTAAACAAACCATAAACCTTCCCCTTTAAGCTTTTGAATTGTATTTTATTTGGAATACGCAGTAGGTGACTGCTGATTGAGCTCTTCCTACAAGTGCAAATACTGCAGTGTTTAGTAGTATTGTATATCACTTTAATCCTTGGCACCCTCTTTGCAAATCAATAATGAACCTGAACAGAGAAATAAGAAGAAAGTAGCAGCGGCCAATATTTTTAAATGATCTGTGTACGTTTCCTGTAACCCATTCCATTTCAGAGATAGAACTGTACCAAATTCTTAAAGGGACTCTGTACTTTGATGAAAATGTTTAGGTCATTTACAGGTGCAAAGCAAGTGTTTATGTGCATCAAGATGGGAGTTTTTGTGTCATTGTTGTGTACCACCCTGGTGGTACATTATTGGATGGCAAACATGCGATGCTTACATCAAATAATGTGTGACACCCTCTTCAGCCAGGAATGCCCACTTCTTCCCTGTGAATGGTGTCCATATGAGGGTGTACAGCCCCTTTAAGTGATAGACATGAAAAGAAGCCTTGTATGTGCATCACATCAAATGAGCAGGCATTGCTATGTCTAGTAATATCCTGGAATGCCCGTTGACAGCTTAAACACTGATACTGCTGTGTTAAAAATGTGTGTCACATATGTAACGTATTTAAGGAATATTTGGGCACCAGGTGGCACTGTTCTTGTTGTTGTCTTAAAAATAAAATGTAAGCTCACTTTGGCCTTACCTTGTCTCCATTAAGTGTTTGTATGTAAGAGTGATAGGGCATGACAAACATGAAGCAATTATGTGGTGTTGAAAGCATAAGCACATTGCTTTATAATTACATTTTCTAGTAAATAAAATAAATGTTCAGAGCTCATTTATGCCCTTTAATCCATGTAGTGTAAGTGTGCTTTTGCATGTAACACACAAATACTGGGCAGCTTTATTTTAACACTGATTTAATGTCAGGAACATTGAGAGGGGTAGGATGGGTAAAAGTATACAGGAACCTTCCATCCATTGGGGCCCATGGTGGGGATCATGGTGAGGCTTCACTTCCTATTGGTCCACGTTGTAATAATCCTCTCGGCTCCGCATGCATCATCCTTTTTTGCCAATTATGGGCCTGATGCAGAGTTGGCTGCAAAATGGGCGTAATTTATGCTAATCAAACAGGTCATAAAAATTGCATATTTATGCCCATATGCTGAGTCATAACATCTGCAGTATATAATCCTAATTTACTCCAGACATACATCAAAAACACTTACGATGCACTTGTGCCTATGTTTTTAAACATTTGTTTCATGTGCAGCAACGCATTTGGTATTAAACATAAAAAAACTCTTCGTCCTTACTGTACTCAGCCTAGGTTGGAATGCCCCCATCTTGCACTATCCCACCTCTCCATGCACAGACTGGTGTAAGTGGCAGAATCATGCAAATCTGCATGCTCAGGTGTGCCCCCCATTCTGGGTATGCATAGAGCGATTTCATGCACGATGCGAGATCCTGTGATCACATCGCTCCCTATAAGATGAGTGTGGGTGGCCCAAGTAGCAGCCTCATTGGGCCCAAGAATATTTTCCACGGCCCTGGAGGTAAGGCACGTCCCCTTCCCAACTCTAAATCTGTCTGAATATTTTGAATCCCACCTGCAGTGCAACATTGTTTTGCCAGGATGCAAAATTTGGATTTACTCCGAAGTCTAAATGAGTTCAACACTAAGGGCTAGATTTACTAAACTGCAGGTTTGGAAAAGTGGAGATGTTGCCTATAGCATCCAATCAGATTCTAGCTTTCATTTATTTAGTGCATTCTACAAAATGACGGCTAGAATCTGATTGGTTGCTATAGGCAACATCTCCACTTTTTCAAACCCGCGGAATTTGTTCTTAACATGTTCCCAGTCCTACCTCAATCATGCTACACAGCAGAATATGTCATTGTCCTCCCAGGTGTAATATAGTATATACATTCCACGAATTTGCAAATGTAGTGCATAATTGCATTTAGCCTTCCTTCTCATACAAGCTTTGCTCTCATACAAAGACATCTAATCAGTCGGAATGAGCAAAATCAATCCAACCATGTATAACCCCTGCTTGCTTGAGTGGGTGGTGATAGTGTGGTATCCTTAACCAGCACTGGTGCGTTTGCTTTTTGGGGTGCGCACGCAGTCTTGCAAATGCTGGTGTTGCATGTGCAGCTCATCCATCTATGATCTCTGTGGAAGGAACTGGCATCACAGCACAGCGAGTGAGTAATAGCTTGAGAGGGTACATAAAAGTTATTTTTTTTATGTCAACCTATTTTATAATGCAGACTAAGCTCAGAGGTGCATTTCAAAGCCGCTCTGCTCATTACTCATTACATCATGTGCAGTATAACTGTGGTTGCCATGGTAGTCATGTGATACTACGGAAACTGTGCAGAATTGTAATTCATTAATAGCAGCCTGAAGAAATAAAGAACAAGATAAGGAAAAAACTTATAGCTGCCACAGTAATTTATGTTAAACACACCACATTTTTTCATGGGATTGCTGCTTTAAAATTGACATTTACAACTGTCCTCAGATGCACTTACATAAAAGCTCATCAAGTACATCTTCATCACCATCAACAAGGACAACTCTCTGAGGATGACCATCATATTGCAATACTACTGTCTCATCATTCTCATCCTCAAACTGATGGAAATTGTCACTGGCATTAATTGTAATTTCAGATGTGCTTTATTAACACCAACGCTTGACTTGATATACTGGCAGAAAAGCCTGTAAATATGTGACTAAATAAAGAAAGCTCTGTTTCACAATTTGGTCAAGGGAATAATAGAAATTAATCTATTAGTTTCATTCGTTACTGTCATGCGTTACTGGACTTATAGCCAAAAAAACCCAACGCTATGGTTTAAGGGAAGTTTTTTGTGGGTTGGGGGTTACTTTGCTTCAAATCATTCTCTATAACAGGGGTTGGCAGCCTTTTTCTATCAGTGTGCTGGCTAAAATCTAGTCAAGCCCAGATGTGTCCGTTGCGTATATGTGAGTATATATATATAGATAGATAGATATATACATAGTTATGCCCCCAATTCATAGTATGCCACATAGTTGTGCCTCCAGTACATAGTGTGCCTCATACTTACCTTTGGACACACGTCTTCAGTTCCAGAGTAATACCTGCACTAAAGCAGCCGATTAATGGTGAAACTGAGCTGCTGCTCATGCGTAGCAACTCTGTTTTGGCCATTTTTGCTGATTTAGTGAGGCAGCTGCGGAGCTTCCACGTGCCAGACAAAAGTGGTCCATCTGGCATACGTGCCAAGTGTTGCCGACCCATGCTCTATAACATAAATGTCAAACAATACAATAAACATGATATTGTGGCTTCCCAATACAATACACAATTCAATAAGAAGGAATAGACAGACTGACCAGTGGTGGTGACAAGTGCAGAAAATATAATGCATTGTAAAAATGCCACCAGTTGAGATGAAAATGTATTGCTTGGGTATTTGTTTAAAAACCCTATATTACATGGTTGAATGTGTGCCAGAGGGGCTTCTTTATATTCCATGCACTGTGATTGGCCAGTTTTTACAAGGAGTGCAAATCATGTTTCTATTGTACAGAATCACTGACTCAATAATCTACCTGGTTTCTACGTTTAGTCCCTGTATGCAGGGCTGCCAAGAGGAATTCAGGGCCAACAACTTCATGGGGCCCCCTTATAGTTGAGAATGTAAAAAAAATTTGCGCCGCCGCACACAAATTGCTAGTGTTCATACAATTGGGGGCGTGGCTATGCATCATTGGGTGTGCCCAGCCCACCCTCCTACAGACCTGCATTGTGTTGTACACCATTGAACGGTCACCAAAAAATTGAGATTGTCCCACTAGAATCACAACATTTCACACACTCTGCTGCTCTCTCCTACCTGTTCTTCTCACTTTCACCACCCGTGGCTGCAGGTTTCTTTAGTTGCGGCTTGTCTGGATCCTGGAATGTTAGGGGCCCTATTTGGAAAAAAAAATGGGTACATTTAGAAAATTAAAGTTAGCCCCGGCGTTAAATAAATAGTACCCATGATTAAAAATTAGGCCTTCCTCCAGCCCCAACATTAAAATAATAGTATTCACATTTAATACATAAACCTACTTCCCTCCCTGCAAACAGCCCCAGCAATAAATTAATAGTATTTACATTTTAGAAATATACCTATTTCCCGCAACCATCACTGCCATTAAATAATTCATAGGCACATTTAATAAAGAGACCTCATTCTCCCCAAACTCCCCCCACATTCAGTAGCCCCCAAACCACCCCATCTTAAATTAATAGTGCCCACTATTGTGCCTCTCTTCCCCCCTTTTTCCTAATGCTATGCCTCTCCCCTGCTTTTTCTCATACTGTGCTTCTTCCCCCTTTTTTCTCATGCTGTACCTTTCCCCCCCTTTTTGTCATGCTGTGCCTCCCCCCCCTTTTTTCTCATACTGTGCCTCTCCCCCCTTTTTACTCATACTGTGCCTCTCCCCCCTTTTTCTCATGCTGTGCCTCTCCCCTTTTTCCACATGCTGTGCTTCCCCCTTTTTTCTCAAACTGTGCCTCTCCCCCCCTTTTTCTCATGCTGTGCCTCTCCCCCCTTTTTTCTCATGCTGTGCCTCCCCCCTCATGCTGTGCCTCTCCCCCCCTTTTTCTCTTACTGTATCTCCCCCCTTTTACTCTTACTGTGCCTCTTCCCCCCCCCCTTTTCCCTCATACTGTGCTTTTCTGATTTCCTCCCTTTTTTTACTTACCTTTTTATTAGCTTCTTTCTTCTCTTCTGTCTTCTTGCTTCTTTCTTGGTCCTCTCTGCGCTGCTCCTCACTGAATGTCAGGCGTGACTTGATGGCGTCATGCCCAACATTCAGTGTAAACAGAGCAGAGAGGAGGGAGGAGGAGGCACGCCGGCGCCGCGATCACGTGAGTAGATCTATTTTTTTATTATTTTTTTTGCTACACTACTCCCCCCACCAATAAAATGGCTGAGCCCCGATTGTCTGGAAGGTGGTGAATTTATTAGAGCAGATTAGACCAGTTCCATTTGCACTTCTGTGCCAGCATTTTAATTGTGAGTGAAATAGCATCTTCTAGAACAGTTTAGTGTATTTTTTACTTTTCCATTGGTACTGAACAATGACAGGTAAGTGGTTGTAGGTAAGTTAAATAAAAAACAGTCTATAAAAATCCCTTGTTGTAGACTATAAGAAAGATGTTTATGTTCTGTTTTCCTCATTAAAAGTTACAAATGTAGAATTTTCTGTAATAATTCTGCTATAAACTGGTAACAATCTTACCACGTTTAGTAGTTATACTGTATATATTAATTTAATGTTTTAAATTTATTGAAGTTACTGAATTGATAAATGGGAGTAACAAAAACATACTCATTTAGCCCAGTGGTTCTCAATGTATTTTAGTACACTCAACCCTAAAAAATCTACAGAACTTTCTGAGAAACGCCTGTCTGTCCATATCCCATCCCCCACCAAAACTGGGCTACACGGTAACTAAAAAAATATATATTTGAGTAGTAGGTAAAAAAGTACGTAAAAATAATATAAAATACTAGCATTTATTTACTTTTATATACGTTATAAAGCATTGTTATCCGCTTCTGTGGAAAAGTGGACAAATTGGAGGTTAGTGAAACATATGTGCAAAGTTTGGTGATGAGTCATTAGGGGTGGTACTAAGAATCTTCTGGATTGTCCGTGCGGAATGTTTAGTGTCGAATGTTGCCACACAAATTTGACTTTGTACATATAAATATAAAATTGTCTATATTTGTTTTCTTCCTTTGCATTTTTGTTTTGCAGATATGGTGGTAATGTGGGAAGTATGGTGACATAAACTGAGGCTACTGAATCAGTCAGCAGATTATTTGGGGGTAATAATGTGAGCAAAAAATGAAATTACTTTACAAAAATATTACAATTCTGGCTAAAAAAAGGTCCAAATTATAGTCTTTTACTTAGATAGTTTTCTGTTATGCACCAGGCAGCAGAATAAGTAAGGCCACTACCATTTCTACTTCTCTCCTTCGGTTGTCTGCTCATTTTGTAAGCAGGCATGTATTATCAGTTCCCTTAGATGGAAATCCTCAAAATGGTTGTCCGTGAAGACAGGAGATGGGACTCCCGGTCTAAACTCAAATGGTAAAACATACCGGGCTTGAGTCATTAAGGAGAGCAAGGAGTAAATTTGATCTTGGACAAACCATGTTACAATGCAAGGGGTGCAAATTAAGTTATTATTTTTCACATAAGGAAATTACTGTCTGCTTTTTCATGTAGGACACAAATATTTGATAGCTTTAATTTTACACTGAAATTTAAACTTGATCTAGGACATGCCTTACCCCAACTATAAATCTGTTCCCACATTTCAAATTTACCACCCCCTCCAATGCAATATGGTTTTGCCAAGGTGCAAAGTTGCTCCTTTTTTTGCTTTGGTCTCCTTAATGACTCAGGCCCAACATGTATGTTATGTTTCCTGTGATATTTCTGAACATGGCCCTGTGTGTGAATTCAATTGCATTAATATACAATCTGTTTACAGCATTTCTGTTAAGGAGAAGACCGCAAGCCCATCACTCATTCTTTGGCTTATGCACTGCCTTAGAGTAACGCACAGTTGTGTTACTACAGTCACATTCACTTTAATTAAGCAATACTGGAATATCCTCCATAAACAAAAATGCAAATGGCTTTCCAAACATATTTGTCAGTCACTTGTTTTTCGGTCCATTTAAATGTTATATCTAATATGGGGCTTGCTTCTTATTTATCAACAAAAACAAAAAAAAATTCTTTTTATGCACCTTGAAAAATAAGGTTGTAACATAATGCTATTGAGTTTTCTAGTTTAGATTGGCAAACATTTTATTGGTCATTTAAGCAAACTTTTATTCTATTACCATTTATTTTAAAAACAGATTCTATAGTGATGTACAGCAAAGAAGATGGTCACTGATGTTAGCAAATGCATATACACTCACTGTAAAAGGGTACATAAAACCGTACGATTTCTAAGAGTCTGTTATTGTTCTCTTAGCACTGAGGGTCGAATGGTGAGGTAAATATGATAATATGCTAATGACCATTTAATATCTACCTTCATTAATTACAGCTCACAAAGCTTAGGTTCTAGTTTAAAACCAGCTCTATTTTAATATTTGCTCAATATACTCTGACACACACAGTATATATAATACATGGAATAATGACATTCATATCAAGAAAGATTTTCCACAAAGTCTTTTTTAATATAATATATATTCTTATTAACAATAGGTATTTTCAGCAAGTCTTTACACATATATTAACATAGTATAGAAAGCATAATATAATTTACATCAAATTCAGTGCATTGCCTACTTCAACTGTTTTATCGATGTGTAAATGTGTCTTATTTCATTATGTTACTAAGTTAACATGGTAGTACGTGTATATGTATGTATATTTATGTGAGTGTAGTAATAATGTACACCATATGGTGAAAGACAAAGACAAAACAATAACACATGACCCACTGGCAGCCATCTTTAACATCACATAGCCCACTGGCAGCCATCTTGTCTATTGTCTGCATATACTGTTTAATCCGAATTGCTTGTGTTATACCACTCAAGGGGTGTTGATTTATTACACAGTATTTTACTTTTGCAGTAATAATCTATAAATCAAGTACAGTATAACTTAATTTTAATATACACAAACCATGTAACAAACATATTACTCAATACAGTCCATAAGTAACAATGCAGTACTTACAAGTCCATCACAAACATCTCTTTGTCTAGCAGCCACTACACATTATCCACATTACACCTATTTCACATGAAAACTTTTACCATTACAGCACAAATATTATTTATCTGTCACCAATCATGGTGATTTTATAACTAACATCCCATGAACTCAATTTCTCCAGAACTAAACTGCATTTTTTCAATCTAGCCATCTTTAACCCAAAACCACACATTCTAAATAGTCTTTACAAGTACCATGTATTCTTTCCCAGGTAACCAAACAATATAACTTAAACTATCTATCCCAAGTAACAATTTGCAATCACTTAGCAATCTTATACTTGGAAACATTATTTAACTTTTCACTTACAATTTCACTTTCTAAGTAACAATCTTATTATTTTACTAACAATTTCACTTTCTAAGTAAACTTATAATCTAACACTTCTTAAACAACCATTTTGTAAGCTTTCAAGTCACTAACAATATCACATACAAAATAAACTAACACAATGCAATTACCTATGTATCCCACGCTAAACAATATATATTAAACATATTTAACCATTATATAGCCCCTCATGATCAAATATTACCACAGTCCAGAATGGCTTATTAAAGAGTCCTGCTGGCTTGTCTATCGTGCTCAGAGAAGAAATGTGTGTGTCTCGGTGTCCAGCTAGTGAATGAATGACCTAGAAATTCTATTCAAGTTTGACTTAAGTGTTGTTAATTGCACAGGCCTCTATCTGCGTAGTCCTTGTACCGGATGTGTGCCAGGCCTATTCCATCTAAAGAGATGTTAATTACAAAAGGTCTGTGTAAGTCATTTTTGTAAACCAGAAATACTGGTTTGGTAAATCTAATGAAAAGCGGGAGATCTCTTTATCATTGACCAACAAATACCCACTGCTACAATTAGCTGAGAGGTCATTGCATGTGGATGCTCACAATCTAGATGACTTTGTGAAACATAGTCCAGAGTTAGTGGTCGGATGTTATATTTTGTCAATCTCATGCTCAGTTGTTAATTTGGTCCGAATTTCAGAAAGACATTAAATCTCAGGATTACATCATTTGAATTTTTTTGTGTATTTCTGTACTTGCACAATGTACAATGTTAGCTTTGTGTACTGAAAAAACAAATAACAATGACATGGTGTAGATTTGTGTTAAGCTCAGATGCGCAGTGGTTAGCATTGCTGTTTCTCAGTGCTAAGGCTGTAGGATTACAACTAGGGCACTATTTGTGTGGAATTTTTTGTATTTACGCCTGAGTTCATGTGGGTTTCCTCCCACAGTCTTAATTTACCAGTCCTATACAGGTAAATTAAAAGACTTTGGATGAAAATGACCTAGTTTGTGTGGTGGAAAAATCAGACTGTAAGTTCCACTGGGGCAGGGTCTGATATGAATATTTAAATAATTTTCTGTTAAGCATTTCAAAATGTGTTTGCGCTATAGAAATAAAGGTTTAAATAATAAATGTTAAAGTGTTTTATTTAGTGGTAGTTGTCATAGCTGCCACAGTCTTGTATTGATCATTTATTTATTTTTTCCTTTTTTTCTTGTTGATGACTACAGGTAATCAAGGTTGATCCCAGCTAAAAACAATAGTGCTGCAGTCCGTTCCACATTAGTGTGTAATACTCAGGAGCCCTCTGGTCTAGTGGGCTGACCTTTACTATTGCAAACAGCGTGTCATACAGTTTTCTATTATTTTTTGTGTCAATCAAGTCTGTTTGCTTTTGTTGGAGGCACTGCGGATATAAATTCAGAGTATTTATAGACAGAGGGAGCGTTGTTGTACCCACTGGCGTGTTACATTTGAATGTTCTCGGTGTGATAAAAAAAAAGTCTGCCCCATCTGTGTGTTAATTCACTTTCAGGTTTGTCACAAGTTATATGTTGTCAGGTATGCAGGAGATGAGTGATTATCAGGTAATGAATCTGGTTTACAGACAAGACAGAATAGCAGCTGGTGTCTCTAACACTATTAGACTTTGTGGATTTGTACTTAAAATCTAAAACAGATTATGTCCAGGATACATGGAACGAAGACAATTATAGACTCCTGCTACAATACATTTCAAATACAATACATGGAAAACAGTTAACGTGCAGTGTTTCAGATATCTACTGGTATGAAATATCAACACTGTATAGAAAAATAATCAAAATGATCTCATACCTAAATTGAAGATGTCAGCCTCTGAAGTATAGCTTACATATATTGAGGTACATTTATAAAAACTACACTGCGCTACAGACAAAACAAACAAAAAAGCACAAGTAAGGGCAAAAACAGTTCCCACTTTTTACAACAGATACAACTCTATATTGCAATGGCTGGAACTGTATTTCAACTATAACATAACTCTTTGGATTTTAGTTGTACAATGAGTCAAGGTTTATAGTAACCAATTGCAGCAACATATCAATAAATCCTGTTGTAGGATTGCAACCCTTAAGGCATAAAAAAAAACACAGCAATAAGGATAGTGAGCACGAGGAAGAAGAATGAATTATGAGGTACTGAAAGATGTAAACACAGTAAATTTATAGATGTAAAACAACATTCTGTAAACTGTATAAAAGCACAGATCTCTTTTTTTATTGCAATTCTGTTTACACTATGTCTGCCTAGTTTTCATATCCTTGCCCCAGACTGCTCTATGTTCACACATTTAACTTTCACATGTGTCGAATCTAAATCAGATTGTTCACCTGTAAGTGTCAGTCTATCATTTATGAGCTCATCAGCTGGAGAGGTTTAAATACACTGCTTGGTTTGAGTGTACAATAAACTCTGCTTTATTAGTTACAAGTCCCTATCTATATAGCAAAAATCACGTATTACAGAAAAGTACGCCCCAAAAGGTTTTAACCACTCATGCTCCCTTTACACAAATGTTAATACATTCTCTCATTATCACACAGGAATTATTCCCAGGGGGGGTTGGTTTATCTCCTGTCTGCTATGTCCAAGGTTATAAGCATAGCCTTGCAAATAATGAATTACTCCTACAAAACAGGTGCATCTAATATGTCTTTAAGCTATAACAGAACAAAATGGCTATAAGGCAACAAGATGGCGTCAGCTTAGCAAAATCACATTTCTCACATGCGGTATCTGTTATCCATTCAAACCATGCCCAAACTGTCCTATGGATAATGTTAGACTAAGGAACCAATCAGATTAATACATTTTTCTAGTGCAGTTCAGAAAATGAAAATGCTAGGGCTAGGACTATCTATGCCAAAGATTTGCCTGGGAACATTTTTTATTAATGAACCCTTACTAATTGTAAATTAGATAATCGGTTAACATATTTTCATATATTTACTAATATAAACTGATTGGTACTCAATATCTTCAATAGCCAATTGTATGTTTTAGGGTTAGTGGGCCTTCAAATAAGTTGGGTACTGTAAGCTACTGTGTTTTGCAAACTGCTTTAAATAAGCTTATATAATTTAAATATAAGCATAAGTGTAAAAACTAGAGTTCCATTTTGACCAACAGTTTCCTTATGGTAATGGATGTGGTTTTTTTTTAAGACCTGAGGGTATATTTACTGAATGTTGTCTGTAGCAACCAATCACATTCTAGTTATCATTTATTTAGTACATTCTACAAAATGACAGCTAGAATCTGATTGGTTGCTATAGGTAACATCTCCACTTTTATTTAAACCCGTAGTTTAGTAAATACACCCCCTGGCGTGCTTTATGTGGATATGGGTGTGGTCTGGGTAGATGTGGGCATGGTTTGGATGGATCAGGAGCATAGACTAATATTTCAATTTAAGAAAGTTGGCAGGTATGTCATTCACACTGTGTAGTGGGCTCACTAGTGCTGCGTTAGTAATATCAAGGTTATGTGCTGGACTGTAGCATGGTATCTGTTGATAGTATGCAGATGTAAGTGTGTTTCTAACATTAACACAGATCTGAACCCTGTTGTACATGCTATAAGCAGCACATCAATAAAAGACCTTTATTTAGTTAAATCTACATTTTAATAATGTCTTGTACCCACACACTGTGTGTGACATAATGAGAAGGCAGTTGTGGTCATTTACAGTCGTGCTGCTTAGTTACAGTGCAAATATGCTCTTGGCTATAAAATGTTGAACATATGTTACACTTGATTTGTGACGACAGCATATTTACAGCTTGCTTCCCCACACAAGCGCATCCTTATAGCTATAAAAACCCACCAGTGACCTCACTAACAGTGAGGCATTGAGTTGGCAATAGGATATAGGCATCTGCTGTAAGCTTAGCCTTAGAATCAACATGTTACATCAAAATAACTTCACTTGATCTAATTGTGGATTCTAGTTAGCACAAATCTATCTATCTATCTATCTATCTATCTATCTATCTATCTATCTATCTATCTATCTATCTATCTATCTATCTAGATCAACACACTACTAACTACTGTATTTTACTTCTATTGTTTCCATGGATAAATAACACTAATTCTAACTTTAGGGTCACGGCTGTTCCTCCAATGAGGCGAGTTTCATTAAGGATCTTAACTTAAGAAACTTCTTATTTCAGTCTCCTGGACAAAACCATGTTACAATGCAAGGGGTGCAAATTAGTATTCTGTTTTGCACATAAGTTAAACACTGACTGTTTTTTCATGTAGCACACAAATACTTGATAGCTTATTTGTACACTGAAATGTAAAGTTGATATTTGTGTGCTACATGAAAAAACAGTCAGTATTTAACTTATGTGCAAAACAGAATACTAATTTGCACCCCTTACATTGTAACATGGTTTTGTCCAGGAGACTGAAATAAGAAGTTTCTTAAGTTAAGATCCTTAATGAATCAGGTCTCTTTTCTCAGGTAACACAATGCTAGGGGTGACAGAATTGAGGTTCTCACCTCGCCTCCTGGACCCCAACTCACTTTTCCCCGCTTCCGGAAGCACTCAGTCACCAGTGCTTTGTAATAAGTGATTGATTCAGTGCAGTGACTGACAGTATGAGAGGCGCAGAGACAGGAGAGTGGGCGGTTCTCCTGCACCCACTTCAGTAACTGCTACAGCAGTGATCTACTGGTGACTGGAGCATTTGGAGGAAGGGGAACAGTACTTTATGTGCTGTCTCTGGTGGCAGAAGAGGGCTGGGCCTGATTAATATTTCTTTAACCCCTGCCACCACTGTGTATGTTCGCTTCCTTTCAAGACTCGGCTCCACTTGGCTTTTTAAAATGTCAACAACAATCTTTTTAGCTCATTTAGTTTTCATTAAAAGCAGAACTGTATAGCAGAACAGATGCATGAACAATCGCTGCTGAGAGTCAAAATGTGAAGGGGGAGAGAGCTGTCACGCCTGCGCCTGTTGCCATCCTTGTCTCTCTCACTTATCCTCAAGCGCCCTCCCAAGGATACCTCATTGTCTTCAGCCTTTACCATACAAGTGTTCTCTATATTATAAATGTAATTTAGGTTTATACCTCTCACTATCATAATTTGGCACCCTGAAAAATGTTGCAAAAAAAAAAAAATAAGCCTTGCACCCTACGCTGCAGCTTAATATTAAATGAGGGTTGATGGGGAACAGTGCTTGGGACAGGATTCTGAGAGTGGAGACTGTTTAGGAAAAAAACTTGTAATAAGAATAATGGATTTTGTTTCATCTTCATGTGGATGTTAGTCTGACCCATATGAGAACATTAGGGCACTAAGAGAGGAGGTTAATCAAAGAACATGGGGTCAAGTATTGATTCTTGAGGTATCTTAAGAAAAAGCAGAATTGGGGAGAATCTGTCACTGGAGACAATGATTGAACCATTTGAAAAAAGTAGTTGCTGAAATGTTCTTTGAATTTCGTAGCAATGATGTTCTTGGTTGTGAAGTAAAGTAAGTGAAAACCAGATTATATGGGGTGCAGAAAAGAGTTGGAACTAAGAATAAGGCATTGTGAGAAGAGTGCTGGCAGGATAGAGAGGTAGGTTTCAGTGAATGCTTTTTAAAAATTTAGATGATTATGGAATGCATTAAGGAGAGAGGAAGAGAGAGATTAAGCATTCATTCTAGTGCAGGGATACGTGTGACAGAGTCATCGTGAAAGGATTTCGAGGGAATAGGATCAAGCAGGCAGATGGTGACATAAACAGAAGAAAGAAGAGAAACAACAACGTTGAAGGGCTGAAGTAGATGATGATTCATGGTGAACAGTATATGAGACAGGTTCTTTAGAGTGAAGGATTAAGAAGAGATTTTGTTTGCTGGAATTGTTTAGCAAGATGCTGGACATGGAAGTCAGAAACCCAGTGCATGAAACTTCACATATGGGAAAGATGCTCTAGGGGATCATCTACAACCTGTCTGTGAATCAAACAAGTAAAAGTTTAAGGACTGCTTGAAGCTGGGACAGAACAGATTTTGGTGTGAATACAAATGAAGGCACAGTTGTAGTGACACTACAGTGCCACACATTAAATTATCTTGTCAAGTGTTGCCCTTGTGTGATTGTGAGTGACCTGTTTGCACACTTGTTTAGATTTTAGCTTTTTGACTTGCATTGGATTAATTTAAAACTTTCCTAAATATATTGGATGTGGTTTCAGAACAAATAATTGATTTTTAAGTGCTATTTTTTTTTATCAGCATCATGTGTTATAAGTTTAGATTTAGTGAAATATTAAATGTAAACCTTAAAATATAGACTATTATGATATCACAGAATTGTATAACAAATGCATTTAACACTTTTAATGATAAGGAAATTAACTTTAATAATTCTCAATACCAGTGTTCTTGTTTTTTATCTATGAAATTGCAGTAGTTGATTTTCTCCAGCTTTCTCTGCCTGGACCAGAAACCATCCATTTTACAAACCAAGTAAATGTTATTTTGACTATGGTCAACTGATAATTCAGAGATCTACCACCTATGGGTCTTAGTTTACTTGTATAAAAACCCAGTGCTGGGATTACATTATATCCAATTGATGCCTATCTTTCTTTTTGGAAATGATTTAATTGATTATACAATAATCATATGTTCTACCAGTGACTTTTGTCACCTGTAATATTTTTCTAAAAACAGGTTGTCTTTTTTGAAAGTGAAATGTGTACAAATAAATAATAATAATTTGCTGCAACATATAGTATTTCTACAATCAACATAATATATATATATATATTTTTATATATATATATATATATATATATATATATATATATATATATATATATATACAGCTACCCTGTAGTATAATATACACAAATGGGTATTGTGTAGTGCAGTAAATGGTTCTTCATGCCAGCTTTTTAATGCAGTGAACATGAATATCCTGAGTGATTCACAACTAAAGTGGTCAAATATCTAGCACAGCATCTCTACTAAATCCTGTCTAAAGCTGGATACTACAGATTTCTTTATCCAATTATCGTGCCGATCACACTATAAGCGACCGTTTGTTAAGATATTGCATTAGTGTGTACACTCCCATGATTTTTTTATCGTACCAAAGCGCATCGTATCACTTTATTTGGCTTTATAAACTTCCTAAAAGTCATGTTCAACGCTGGAGCGACGTTGGGCAAATGTGGAAGTGTGTATACGCTCACGATCAACAGTGTAGGCAGATCTCTATAGAGTGTGCAGAGTCAAAATCTTTTAAGCAGATGCTTATGAGAGATGAAGATCACAACATACACTAGGCATCAACATACTAGTGTATTCCTACCATATAATATCTGTTGTGTTTTACAAATGGTGAATTAAGCTTTGACGGCCAGAGGGCAATGATAGAGGATGGGATCATTGGTACCTATGGGGAGATGAACATCATAAAATAACACAACAGATTGTAGACTGGCGAAAGTAAGGCTCTTCTGTCTCCCATCCGTGATGCATCAAGCTTGGTGTTGGGATAGAGATAATATAACCGTGCCCAGAGACAATTGTAATTATTATCATGTGGCTAATACTTTGTAATTTGTTATAAATACTGTATTCTACCACTGTATCATTTCATGCTATTACCGTGAAAGTACTGGATATTTCATGAAAATACTATAGAAAACACAATCACATGGCTAAATAGTATAAATGGAAATGTATTAAAGCCGTCAGACTTTTGCATCTTTGTGAGGGGAATATTATGAGAAAATATTTTCCCTTGTTCAGTTACAGATCTTTAGTTGTATAATGTAAATATAAATGACTGGTTTACCAAACTATACTAAATACACAATCAGAGTCGGTAGACCTTAAAATTATAGGCACAAATTTTACTGTGGTGATGCTGAGAATAAGTAGACATTGCTTTCATTTTCTCCCTGTTTAGACAGACATACATTGAGTAGATAGCATCATGTCTCGCCATTTAAATTCCTCCTAGTCTTACTAGAGGCTACTGCAGTAAAAATTAATGGAATTAATGGCAAACTTATTACTTTAGATGTAGTAATGACATTAGTATTTTCTAAGTTATATGGTGGGGCTGCCGACAAATGCATATATCATGGATGATTGTGGAGAAACTGACCCAAACAAAATATTTTTTGCAAATTATGCAGTCATTGAATGGCTCCTCTGTGGACTCTTCTGAAAACTACCTCTAAAATGTGAAGAAGAACAATAAATAAATAAGTAAATAAAATAAATACATATAGATAGATAGATAGATAGATAGATAGATAGATAGATAGATAGATAGATATAGATATAGATATAGTGACTTTGATGCCATGGGAAAAGAGTGAATATTATGATGAACGTTAAAGCACTACTAGTATTTAGCTAATGTAAAAATCTAGGTATCTGCTGAAGCATATATTTTAGAAGTGAACCCTTTTTTTTGTCCCCAGTCATTTATTCTCCATCCTTTCTGCTTTCAAATATATTGCATCAAGTATGTTTGTAGATTCTAATTGTATTAAAAAATAAAAATATTCTTTTAGCGTATATACCAGTGTCCCTGCTAGACTGCCAAGATAATGCATAATTATCATGTACCATGTGCTGAGAGAGGAAAAAGGAATTCAATTTTAGATGGGAAATCATAACAATGCAGCCAGCAGGAGCTGCCAAAAGCTAGCAGAAAGGTATTGTCTCTCGGATCCACAAAAGATGAATTGATCTCTATGTGTATTGATTTGGTATTATTTAATTACATTGTAAACTACAGGTGAAATGTACGCATTGATTTTTGTCTGCTGTTCTCATTATTACTATTGCTTCTCATTCCTTTTGTATGTTTACTAGTTTTTGAAATAAGAACTGATTCCAAGAAAAAAAAAAAAAAAGAGCAATAATAATAATAATGCTTCTGTATATTTTTATCTTAGGTGTTTTTCCCCAAGAAAAGCATCTGATCCATTTGTGAAGATGCCAGAACAAAGTAATGATTACAGAGTAGTGGTGTTCGGAGCCGGAGGCGTGGGTAAAAGTTCTCTGGTTCTACGGTTTGTAAAAGGCACATTCCGAGAAAGTTACATCCCCACCATTGAAGACACCTACAGACAAGTGATCAGCTGCGACAAAAGTATATGTACTTTGCAAATCACTGACACCACAGGAAGCCACCAGTTCCCCGCCATGCAGCGTCTGTCTATATCCAAGGGACACGCCTTCATTTTGGTTTATTCTGTCACCAGCAGGCAATCCCTGGAAGAATTGAAGCCAATCTATGAACAGATTTGCCAGATTAAAGGAGACGTAGAGAGCATCCCCATCATGCTGGTCGGAAACAAAAGCGATGAAAACCAAAACAGAGAACTGGACAGCACGGAAGGAGAAGCAATTGCAAAAAAATGGAAATGTGCCTTCATGGAGACATCTGCCAAGATGAACCACAATGTGAAAGAGCTGTTCCAAGAGCTTCTAAACCTTGAGAAACGCAGGACTGTGAGTCTGCAGATTGATGGCAAAAAGAGCAAGCAGCAGAAAAGGAAAGAGAAGCTGAAAGGGAAATGTGTGGTCATGTAAAGGTGTAATAATAATGTCAATGCAGGGATGTAGTGCTGTATCCTCTGCAGCACCGCAGACGACACAGAGCATGTACAACACTTACAAATGCACTAATGTATAACCTGGAAATAAATGGCACATCATTTACCTGCATCATCTGATTGGGTTTGAGGTAGCAATCCCTACACTTTAAAATACTTTCATTTCAATGTCACCTTAGTTGGTATCTTTCATTAGGACTAAAGTATCATTTCCGGCATGAAATTTGCTAGAAATGTCTGTAAAGAAAATTCTAAATTTTATAACACTTACAGACTGACAATATTAAATTGCATGCAATAAACATGCATTTAAGTAACAATAAAATAAGGTTAAATCTACCTGTGCAGTGTTTAAGCACAGGATTTTGGCTTTTGCAACTGGTAATACATTTGACTTTACTGAGGAAATGTTAAGCGCAAATGGTAACTATATTATCTCTAACTTTCATGCATGACAGCACATATGAACAACAGCTGTATCCATTTTTAGAACATGTATTGCCTTTTTTTTTTTTTACATGGAATGCCTTTACAAAATTATAATCTTCTCTTCCCAAGGTGGCATGTGATTGTTAAGCCTGGGCACACACTCACTTTCAAATACATTGATCAGACTTGAAGATGGCCAAAGACACTTCACTGTCATCAATTTGATAACATACGTTTATGGTCAAATTCTGTTATTCAGATCACGCAAGCAGATCCCGATATCACCGATGTCTGTTAGTGAAGTCAGAATATGGCCACTCACACACACAGTCTGTTAGTGCTCATCTTCTGTCTGTATTTTCCAAAATGGACGATAATAAGCCTATCTATTCTGATAAGATCATTATCACACACTGCTACAGTTTTGGGGAAACACAAATGCCCGGACATTGTTGAATTGAACCAATACCATCTGCGATATTGCTGTGTATTTGGTCATCAGAACACTGGCTTTACTCCACGGAGGAGTTTAAGTCCTTTATATTTAAGGGGAGTAAAAGTATATAGCTCTTTATTTCCGTGCAATACAGGTGCACTGTAGAATACTGTATAATAGAGAGAGCTTGTGGGAAAACGTTTACAGCTCGTCAGCTGTACCTAATCTTCATGAGTTTTTATTCATTTAGTTATTTTTTATTTTTAAGATGATAGCTCAAAATAATAACAACAGCAACAAAAAATGTTTGGAAAAAAAGCACATTCGTTTTGTACATTGAATAATTCCTACATAATGCTAGACTTAGATCTTTGATGGTTAATGCATTTTGGTCAGTAGAAAATTGTACTTATTTGATTAAAATGCACAAATGGCCTTTATGACTTCTCAAACACTATACACAGTACCATTACAGGTTATTATATGAGGCTAGAATATGAAATCTAATTTTGCTTCTTATACAACGCAAACTATGTGTCTGGAAAGGGTTGTTAGTGCTTTCCTTAAATGCATAATGCTGGCATCATCACAATCAATCTTTATCTTACAGGAGAGCTGCTAGATTGGCCATTAAGGGCTAGATATATCAGTCTAAGTTTACCTTGGCTGACAACATGTCTGTGTTATTCTGTATTGCTGAGTCATCAAGTAGTGAATTCATGTAAATCAAGTGAATAATATTTCATAGATTTTGTCATATGGCAGTACTGTCCAACTTCCTTCATATGGCGGGCTACATTTTATGCAGCTGATAGCTTGGGGTGGAAAAAAATATAGAATAAAATAAATGAAAATAACCAGTTTGTTGTCAATAACACAGTATAAGGTACATTGAAAAGATATAATTAGCATGTGTAGTATGGTGAGCAAGAATATACATGGTGTCCTGTGCATAGCATGGTGCATAGTATGGCAAAAGAGTAAATATTTTCACACAGCCTTGTGTCTGCATAACACATACTAACTGTACAAAGCCCTGCACCCAGCATAATAACCTAATGCCCAACATACAGTGCACTGTGACCAGCAAATAGTCTCAAACACTTTTCAATGGCCATCTAACAGAGCACTCTGCCCAGTATGGCAACCTCTTGCTCACAATACGTTGTCCTGTGCCCAGCAAAACAGTTTTATCTTCATGCCCATCTTATACACCCTGATGTCCAGCATGACAGCCTCATGCTCACTACAAACCAACATATACTACCCCATGCTCAGTATAATTGTCTCATGCCCACCACCATCCTATACCTAAGGTCTGTGCTTGGTATAACTACTTTATTCCCATTGACACCACACCATGCCCAGAAAAATAGCTTATATACAATGTAAAAATTGTCACAGTAGTCCTGCCTCTAGCCTTACAGACTCTCGCCTGTCTACCATGCACTTTCCTTTTCTCAAATATGCACCCAGATGACAACATAGCAGACCCTAGTCCACTTGGTGGGGGTTAGTGTTCTCTCCACACAGTGTGTAGAACTAATGAAGTGGAAGCCCACTATTGCATCCAAATAAATTTCAGGGCTTACATCCAATTAAATCACAGGTTGTTTTCAACTACTTTGATTTTATGTAGAGAAGACACATCTGTAATGTAGTAACCCCGTTTTCAACTATTGAATGCAGGGCTTTGCTGTGCTAGGGCATAGTGAAACCAAAAGTGGTCATTAGACCAGTTGGCTTCACAGTCTGTGCGTTGTGCGATACTGTGGGGTGTAAAAGGTGGCAGTGTGATCTGCCAGTAGTTGGACAGCACTTTCATATGGTATAGCTAGGTAGCACTGCTAGGATTGCATTTTCATGTAGGAAAGTAATTGTCTGCCTTCAAATTTACTAAACCATTAGTGCTGGCAAGCTGGTAGTACAAATGAAATGAAATTGTTAATGCTAGTTTTCTTGTGCCTACATATCAAATTTGCGCATTCGAGGCAATCAATGCATTTTTTAAACATCACAGACACCATAGTTGTTGTGGTGTTTCTGAAGGCACAATACACTATATACACTAACATATTTCAGTTAATGAATAGAAACCACCATTTCAGCCAGAAGCTGATGGTTATTTTATAACTACTATTATTACAACTTCAAAACTTTGGAAGCATGGCATTCAGTATCTGACAAGAGCTTTATAGTAATCTGGTATATGTAATAAAGCACAATGAGGAAAAATTGCTACATCCATACCACTAGTGTGCATCTATTCTAAGAACTATAACTAGTATTAAACCATTTTACAGCACTCAATATTCCTGCTACACGAAACACCCTTTAACACTAAGTAGTTTGACTCTATATTGTATGTTAAAGCACAAAAGCCTGGCTGACAGGTCTGAGTCTACAGATGGTAGTTTTGTGGTACTAATTTAATTTACCACTACCGCTCTGCAGTATAACTACCAAAATGGACAGTGGAGGTTCAAGAAATTTGCTTACATTTCATAGAACACTGCTGTTTTTAGATGCCATGTATTGGCTATTTCCAAGGAAGTCACAAATTGGAAGAGCTGCTCAGTGCTTCTGACTTGCCATTTCCTATTCCTTACATGGCTAAATACACAGCTGAAATGGCATGTGATGCGTGACATTCACCAGTTTGTTCCTGACCAAATACAAACAGACTTATTTCAAAGTCTTTTTGTTACCCAGAAGAATTAGTTAATCATCATGAGCCTGATTCATTGAGGAAAGTAAAGCAAAAAAAATTAGTAACTTTGCACCTTGGCAAAATCATGTTGCATTGGATGGGGGAGGTAAATATAAAATGTGATAGCAGATTTATAGTTGGGGTAGGGCATGTCCTAGATCAACATTTCAGTGTACAGATAAAGCTATCAAGTATTTGTGTGCTACATGAAAAAACAGTATTTAACTTATGTACAAATAATAAACTAATTTGTACCCCTTGCATTGTAACATTATTTTTGTCCAGGAGAAAACTTCTTTCTTTGCCTTACTTTCCTTAATGAATCAGGTCCCATATGTCGATATAACAATTCCAGTAAGGATTACTGATTTGTTTCAAGCCACTGTGTGGTGAAGGCCAAAAACAAGCTTCTTACATTTGTAAATAGCTGGTACCCAGGTGTGCAACTAGCAATCTCTAGGTACCATTGTAAATTGTGATGGGGCCCTCTATGCACCATCATAAAGTCAAGTCTACACCGGTGTCTGCTCCACTCCCAGTCAGTATACAATAGAGCAGAGTACTAATTGCATTAATAGTTATTGGATATATTAGTCTGAATTTTATATACAGTCATTTTATTCCAAGTCATATACCTGTCTGACTTAATTCTTTTTAAAGCCATATTAGGTTTGTACTTTATGGCACATTTTTCACTTCCCCCCTATTATGTTTCCCTATAGCAAATGGCAACATTTACATCATCTATGTACTATCAACAGAAAATACAAAGGGTTTGTAATACTTTGGAGCACTTATGTAAATAAATATGTGAAAATATGAAGTACAGATCTTTAACAAAAGCAAAAATGCATCAAATCATTTTATGATAAAAGTAGTTTCCACTAGACTCGCGTCATATATATTTTTTGTGTATTTTTTGTAGTCATACTTTTCCAAAATGAGTAAGTTAAACTAATAATCAGACTCTAGACATCCATTCACATTTACGTTTATTTTCAATCAAATCAATTAGTAAAGCCATTTATAGAATTGTCTTGCATGGATACAAGCAAGACCACTAAGCAATATTATATATGAATCTTTAATTCCTATCATTTTTTTACCCTTGTATGGTTATTGTAGTTTTTTGAGTACTTTTTGCATAGAGTATGCTGGTCAAAATGATTGTTATGCTATCATTGGTACAAAATGCTTATTTTGGTAGTAAAGACAATAAATTGTAGAAAATATAAAATAATATACAGCTTTAATATATTTTATGTTTTTCCCCTTTCTGGAATGTATGCAAATGTACACACGGTCTTTACTATGTACATAAAACCATTGGATATATTTAACATGTAAGATGAATGGATAATTTTAACACAAGAGCATGATATTTATTATACTATACATGGTAGCATTCAGATTGTATTTATTGTTGAAATGTCATCTATTTTAATCAATATACAGATACAAAAGTCATCTGTGCCTACATGTTTCTATGTTTCCAGTGCTGTTATAAATATAAAGAATCATATGAAAATAAAGCTTTAAAAGTACAATTCACTGTTTGGAGAATATTATTAGAATGTAACCATGCATTGGTGGCCTTTAACTTGAAATATAATAGCTAAAACAATATATTCTACCCACTATTTTTTTTTAAAGATAACTTTTTTTTTAACTTCAAAATAAACATATTTACTAAACATTCCAACAATACCTGTTAAGCATTTTGCTTTATTCCAGGTTGTTACTTGTGAAATAACTCCACCATCTGTCTGTATTTCCCTAACTGAACTGAATTTCTTTTTTACCAGAAGATACCTTGGCCATGCCTTCTGAGCCATATGCAGTTGTTCGCCTCTCTCCCTCAGGAAAGCAACACAGCAGTTACTTACATATTAATGTTGGATAAACAATAGTCCACATTGGACAGCAATTGGTAGATGTACTAAAACTTTTTAAAGGAACAGTGAAGGTGTTGTCCATAGCAACCAATCAGATTCTATCATTTCTCTAGCACATTCTTGAAAATGATAGACCTTGGTTGATATGGTCAACACCACTACTTTTCCTTTTAGTAGTTTTAGTATATCGACCCCCTAGTATTTGACTTCAGCTGAATATATATATATATATATATATATATATATATATATATATATATATATATATATAATGACAATAATGTAATATGAATATATATTTTTAATCTTGTGCTAGAACCACACTACTTTCACCAGTTCATTAGATTATTCATCATCATCATCATCATCATCATCACCATTTATTTATATAGCGCCACTAATTCCGCAGCGCTGTACAGAGAACTCACTCACATCAGTCCCTCCCCCATTGAGGCTTACAGTCTAAATTCCCTAACATACACACACACACACACACACACACACACACACACACACACACACAGACTAGGGTCAATTTGTTAGCAGCCAATTAACCTAACCAGTATGTTTTTGGAGTGTGGGAGGAAACCGGAGCACCCGGAGGAAACTCATGCAAACACGGGGAGAACATACAAACCATAAGGCTATGGTCGGGAATTGAACTCATGACCCAAGTGCTGTAAGGCAGAAGTGCTAACCACTTTGCCACCGTGCTGCCCATTGAGTAAAATTAACATGCAGGCATCTTACTTATGTAATGTTCTGTTACAGTACAAGTGTATATGTCACATTTTGCTGTGTATCTTAAGACTGTACTCGTGGACTGCTTCCATTCATGCTCTATATGTGCCCTGAATGGAATACTAGGAGAAAAACCTTGTTAACATGATGTATATGCTAATGTTAGATACGAATGAACAGAACGCTGTGTCACTGTGACATAATAATGGCAACTTCTTATCACTAAAGATTGAGATAGTAGCATTAATGCCTATGTAATGTGTTACCCATTTATTGCGATCAAAAGCTTGAATGAAGTTCATATCAAATTCCCAGGTTCTTCACTTTTTCCAAGAAAATCTTAGCTTTATGATGCTAGAAATCTTTAAATGCTTACAGTCATGGGCAAAGGTTTTGAGAATGACACAAATATAAGTCTGTTGCCTCAGTTTTTATGATGGTAATTTGCATATACTCTAGAATGTCATGAAGAGTGATCAGATGAATTGCAATTAATTTCAAAGTCCCTATTTGCCATGACAATGAACTTTCTCCCAAAAACAACATTTACACTGAATTTCAGCTCTGCCACAAAAGGATCAGCTGACATCAGGTCAGTGATTCTCTCGTTAACACAGGTGAGAGTGTTGACAAGACCAATGCAGGAGATCACTATGTGATGCTGATTGAGTTAGAATAACAGACTGAAAGCTTTAAAAGGAGGGTGGTGCTTGAAATCATTGTTCTTCATCTGTTAACCTTGGTTATCTGCAAGGAAACACATGCAGTCATCAATGCTGTGCACAAAAAGGGCTTCACAGGCAGGGATATTGCTGCTAGTATGATTGCACCTAAATCAACCATTTATCGGATCATCAAGAACTTCAAGTTGAGAAGTTCAATAGTTGAGAAGAAGGCTTCAAGGTGCCCAGGAACGTCCAGCAAGCTGAAGACAGGTCACTTTAGGAGACGTCAGGACCGTCTCCTAAAGTTGATTCAGCTGCAGGATCAGGGCACCAGCAGTCAGAGCTTGCTCAGGAATGGCAGCTGGTAGGTGTGAGTGCATCTGCACGCACAGTGAGGCAAAGACTTTTGGAGTATTGCCTGGTGTCAAGAAGGCAAGCAAAAAAGCCACGTCTCTCCAGGAAAAACATCAAGGAAAGACTGATATTCTGCAAAAGGTACAGGGATTGGACTGCTGAGGACTGGGGTAAAGTCATTTTCTCTGATGAATCCACTTTCAGATTGTATGAAGCATCTGGAAAAATGCTTGTATGGAGAAGGAAAGGTGCATGCTACCATCAGTCCTGTGTGATGCCAACAGTAAAGCATCCTGAGACCATTCATGTGTGGGGTTGCTTCTCAGCCAAGGGAGTGGGCTCACTCACAATTTTGCCTAAGACACAGCCATGAATAAAGAATGGTACCAAAACATCCTCCAAGAGAAACTTCTCCCAACCATCCAAGAACAGTTTGGGGATGAACAATGCCTTTTCCAGCATGATGAAGCACCTTGCCATAAGGCAAAAGTGATAACTAAGTGGCTCGAGGATCAAAACATCATAATTTTTGGTTATTTATTGGTGACACATTTTATGTGGCTGGTTACAAATTTGTACCTAGGTCTCCTCAAACATGGATTATGAAAGATATTGTTCAGAATTTTTTGCTAGAGCAAATATGATATAATTTTGAGTCACCACAAGAGGAATAATGGCCACATTAAGATATTATTTTTCTAATAATAGTGAACAACCTGAGCTGTGTCCTGTCAGCTATCTGGTGTCTTTATCACAATTGTTTTAAAGAAAATAAGTATAAACTTTGCTTGGGTAGAGTAAAGAAAAAAGTAAAGAAAAACACAGTATTTAATTATTAGTATATTACAGTATATAATTAGTATAATTATTATTATCTTTTATTTATAAGGCGCCACAAAGGGTCCACAGCGCCGTACATGACATATACCAAAAGCAGTGATCCATAGCACATAATATTATATATGAAGAACAGAATGCAAAGACCAGACATGCTGAATGAATAAAAATACTGGTAACATGTTAATGCAGATCAATTATTTGTAGGACAATGAGAGAGTAATGGTAGTTGTGAGGATACCATCCTTTGCTGGGATGGCAGTTACCCTCTGTGGGATTCAACTCACTCTGGTAGACCAGAGTATATCCAAAATAAGGCTTTATTATGACAGCACAACACCACAAGACATTCACAAGATGCAGGGTATGTATCCTCCAGCAGCCTCTTGCAGTCAGCACTCCAAAGTAATAACCTCTTTCAGAGACTTATCCCCCCACAATATTACCACTACCTTTTAGCTAGACAGTTACTATGTCACCCAGCTTGGGAAAATGGCTCACACAGACCCTGTCCTGGTAAGGTTTCCTCCAGTGGCACCATGATGCCTGGCCCAGAGTCCTTTTTGCTGATGTCTTGTACACCAGGATCCTCCAAGCTAGAATAGCTCGCTTGGCATTCTGGTGTCCCTCTATTCTTTGCTGCATACCACAGGGAGTAGGGTTAAATGTCTCAATCCTCCCCCTTACAGCAGGGGTCTATCAGTGGACACTTTAACTGTTAGACATACAGTCTCTGTTACCTTGATTATACAATGGAATGGCTTGACTCAGTTACTTGGCTGGATACACTAAACAAAGGGTTACAATATAACATCAAGGAATGACAGTTCATGCTTGAGAGAAACCACAAGACATTTGACACATTGTATCTGCAACATTACACAATCTGAGTTTGTGATACATTTTGATACAAAAATATATATATTGATACATATTAATTCATTTCCCAATGCTATTTCAGCCAGTATATTACTGTGGAGGCACACTGCATATCATCTAGAAGTTCTAACCTAATTACCTCTCAGATTACCTGTTGACCTAGCTAATTAACATGGGCTTCCAGCTAGCTATGTCAAGTTACTCAGACACTGTTCTGATTACAAACCAGGTCTATGCCACACCTCATAACAATGGGCATTTGAGACAAATGGTAATTACCTTAACTTACACAAGTAAAATGGCTTCTGCTGTCCTGTTATTTCACACAATATGGCAATATTCTTTCTATTTCTAATACATACAATATTGCAGTTAATATCAAGTGCAAAATGTATCTAATAACTGAAATACTAATAAACATAATGCACTGATGCTCTAGTGCATATATTTAGAGTGGGCCAAGGATTAAAAAGTACATTAAACTGTGAGAAACGAGTGATGATTAAAAAGTTCTCAGTCCAGTAGCACCATGTTTCGAGACATTCCTCCCCCACTGTTTAAACTCTCTTCTACAGACACTACTGCAGGTTTTATGTGGTCCAATTTCCTGCTGGGCTGTGTGCAGTCTCCAGCATTCACTTGTTGCACCTTGTTATATTCTTGTAGCTGCCAGCAGCAGTCATTTTCCAGAGCCTCTGCGGGAAGTCTCGGTCTCCTGCTTCAGTAGCTGCTCTGAACCCTACTGCCTGAGAGCCCTATTGACTGCCTTTCCCTGGATGTCTGGAGTCCTGCCTGACTATGCCTCTACCTCCCCCAGTCCATTTTTCCCTTGGGGCTACTCATTTCCCCAGTCTGCGTTCGCTTATGGACTGGCTTTTTGCAGGAATCGTGCTGCACACATTCTGCTGCAGGCACTACTGAGAGTAACATCACGCAGTCGTCAATGTCCTGCTTTCTATGCTGCCTTCTCCCCTCCTGTGTTTTACTGTTACTGTTTCAGACCTGCCCTCACATATTCTTGCAGTCTGCACGGTTGGCTATGTAGCGGTCTACATCTTTCGCTAAACCTAACCACATGAACTGCTGCCTGAGCATGGCTCGTGTTCTCATTTTCCCTCTGTGATCGGCACTCCCTTCCCAATGGGCCTGAGCTAAGAACCAATCCTGAAATTCGGGTGGGACTACCAACCTGTACTTATGATTTGGGCTGGACATTGTATATAGTAACCTGTCCAGCCAAGCACATTCATCTACCACCCCAGTCTTATATGACATATCTGCTAGTGCCCGCATCCCTTCTAGATCTGGATCTAGTAACTAGGCTTCTTGCAGTCTAGATTTATCCTCCTCCACCAGGACTAATCCCCCCTTGGTATGGTCTTGGCTACTCAACCCCAGAGTCCCGGAGATGAAAAAGAGAGGTTGCTGACACATGGTTGTCACTGGCGTGTAGGGGTGGATGTTCTTCCTCTGCCTGGGGCTCGCCTTTCTATGGGCATCTTTTTCAACAAAATAATTCCGGATGTCTTGCCCCAAATCATTGCCCAAAATCACCTCATTGGACATTCCCGCCATAACTCCAACTTCCACCAGGTTGTTACAATGGCCCTAATGCAACTGGACTTGGGCTGTTGGAATCTCTGCCCACCATCCATCCTCCATCCTAACTTTAAAGTACTTGTTGGGGATAATTCTTCTGGAATCCACCAACTCGGGCCTTAACAGGGTGATGGCTGCCCCACAGTCCCTAAGTTCTTGGGCTTTTCTTCCATCCACCTATACAGGTTTCAAGTGCCGGTAAAGGCGTCCTCCTGTTGTTTGCCTCATGCCAACCACAGTATTGCAAGTGGCACTTACCCCTTTGCCTCTGGCTAATCAGGGTGGTAGTGTTTCTTTTTCCAGGGATGGCTCCTGCCAACAACCCCCATGGGTGGGAAATGGTCTGATTGACCTCCTTTCCTGGGACACTCCTGTCAAAGATACCTCAGGTATCCACATCGATGGCACCGCTTCAGACTTGTCCCGAGTGTTTTATCGCTGGTCCTCGGTTCCTGGGTCGCCTTGGGCCTTCACTCTGTCCCTTTTCTGTTTATTTTCCCAGGACTGTGGTTTACACTTTGCCACCCAATCCTGAAGGCTGGTTAATATCTTAGTCAGCCCTACTTTTACCAGCTCAAGTCCTTTTCTCCAAATCCACCGACCGATGACTTGCTGCAGCTCTCGGTGAAGCTGTCCATAGTCATAGTTTCCACTGTGCACTGCTGACTGGCATGGGGTGGGGGATGTCTGTATAGTAGCTACAGTCTCCGGAATCCTTACTGGCTGCTCCTGAAAGATTAGGGCAAGGTCTTAAGGTTCCAGTTGCGCCTGCTCCTCGGGCTGTGAGGTGGTATAGTAGCTCATCCCAGTGTCCTTGGACCTTTCCCCCACCACACCTGGAAAGTTCTATTGACTTTCCTTAATAAAGTCCACCTCAGACAGTTTTGCACATATGAATCCCCATTACTCAGCATCAATATACAAGGTTGCTCCTGGTCCTCACCAGACTCTTTGCCTTCCAGAATTTCTGCAACATAAGTCCCAACTTGGGTGGCTTCCACTGCTGGGACCTCTGCTATTTCCATTCTGCCCGCATCATCGAGTAGGCACAGGTCCCATTTGCGTAGTTTTTCCACTAGTTGTGGCCTGAAGTCATCCTGGGTAGTGGCAATTTCCCTTGCCCGGCATAATTCCTGGAGTTCATCCAGTTTCAGGGAGCTATAGTTGCTCATAGCTCACGTTTCTTGCAACTTCTCTGATAGAATTCCTCTGGATGCTGTGTAGCCCGTGCTGTGCTGTACCTACAAGGCTCTTGGACCACAACCACTTGCATCCTTTGCAGTCTTTTCGGTTCTTGCAACACCAAGCCAAGTGATCCCACTGCTCCCACCAATTGTTAGGATACCACCCTTAGCTGGGATGGCAGTTACCTTCTGTGGTATTCAACTCACTGGGATAGACCAGAGGATATCCAAAATGAGGTGTTATTACGACAGCACAACACAACAAGATGTTAACAAGATACAGGGTAATGGTAGCATGTATCCTCCAGCAGCCTCTTGCAGTATGCACGTTAAAGTAATAATCTCAGTCTCTTTTGAGTCTTATTCTTATACTACCTTTTAGCTAAACAGTTACTATGTCACCCAGCTTGGGATATTGGCTCACACAGACCCTGTCCTGGTAGGGTTTCCTCCAGCGGCACCACGATAACTGGCCCAAAGTCCTTTTTGCTGATGTCTTGTACACCAGGATCCTCAAAGCTAGAATAGCATTCTTGGCATTCTGGTCTCCCTCTATTCTTGGCAGTATACCACAGGGAGCAGGGTTAAATGTCTCAATCCTCCCCCTTACAGCAGGGGTCTATCAGTGCACACTTTAACTGTTAGACATACAGTCTCTGTTGCCTTGATTATACAATGGAATGGCTTGACTCAATTAGTTACTTGGCTGGATACACTAAACAAAGGGTTACAATATAACATCAAGGAATGACACATTACGCTTGTGTGAAACCACAAGACATTTGACACATTGTATCTGCAACAATACACAATCTGATTCTGTGATACATTTTGATACAGTAACATTTATATTAATACATATTAATACATTTCCCAATGCTATTTCAGCCAGTATATAACTGTGGAGACACACTGCATATCATCTAGAAGTTCTAACCTAATTAGCTCTCAGATTACCTGTTGACCTAGCTAATTAACATGGGCTGCAAGCAAGCTATGTCAAGTTACTCAGACATTGTTCTGATTACAAACCAGGTCTATGCCACACCTCATAACAATGGGCATTTGAGACAAATGGTAATTACCTTAGCTACCAAAAGCAAAATGACTTTTGCTGTCCTGTTATTTTCACACAATATGGCAATATTTCTAATACATACAATATTGCAGGTAATATCAAGGGCAAAATATACCTAATAGCATGAAATACTAATACACATAATACACCGATGCTCTGGTGTATATACTTAGACTGGGTCAAGGATTAAAAAGTACATTAAACTGTGAGAAACGGGTGATGATTAAAAAGTTCTCAGTCCAGTAGCACCCCATTTCGTGACAGTAATAACCAGCGAGAAGTAAGCCTAAGCTTGGGGAAGCAGGCCAAGAGGTACACAGGCTGATGGAATATTAGAAGGAGAACACATGGAAAGAGGGCTCTGCTTATGAGAGATTACATCTTATAAGAAAGGGAGAGACACAAATAGGGTGGTACCGACTGGGGAGTGAGGATGAAAGCTAGGACAAGGGAGTTAGAAAGAAGGCTGGTTGACTTGAATAAAGATATGAGTCTTAAGGGCATACTTTAAGCATTTGAGAGTAGAGGCTAACCTGATGGAGGGTGGGAGATCGCTCCACACCTGGGGAGCAGTCCGGGCAAAGTCCTGGAGGTAGGAATGGAAAGAGGTAATCGGTAAAGTGGTGAAGCGGCGGTCAATGAGTGGTGGGAGCTTCAAGGAGCATAGACAGAGATGAGGTTGAGACGTGGAGGGGAAAGAGTATGGATTGAGAGCTTTGAAATGAGTAGCTTAAATTTAAGGCCATGGGGAGCCAATGTAGGGACTGGTGGAGGGAGACAGTGCGGGAGACAAAAATGAGGTGGGCAGCAGCATTGGGAATAAAAGGGGCAAGATGAGAGTCATGTAGGCCTGAGAGAAGGAGGAGTATTCTCTTCAAATCTGACACATTGTGAAAATGTAAAAGTTTGTCGAAAAAAGGTAGGCAATACTAAATATTTTTATTTTTTGGGGTACTAATATATTACAAATGTGATAAGCCACTTGTAAAAAGTGCCTGTTATAAATGATGCAAACACTACCAGTGCCTATACACACTGCGATTTTGATGACCTACTTATGCAGATTTGCAGGTCCACCTGGAAATCCACATCACAACCTCAGCTTCCCAGGAGCACGTTTAAAATAGAGTAGTCTGGGTTTACACCAACAAGGCAACAAGAGCCTTGGTAGTTTAAACTCATTTGGGCAATTATGACTTTGAAAGTGGTAACATGAGCTATGAGTGAGACACTTAATGCATTTCCAGTGAGCTTGGGGAGATGTCTTGCTGATATTTATAACACACATGAATGCAGGTTAGCTGCTATATTTAATCATGAAAAACGGTATGTCCACCTGAATAGGGGAGAATATTAGTATTTAAATGGGTGTACAGATATGACAAAAGTACATGGGGTGGAGGATGATGGCTCCAGCAATGGCAATGTTATTTTTAAATGATGCACTGCCACCCACTTTATTAACTTAAACGTTAACTTTTTTCCATAAACAATTACTCATTTGATTCTCTTGAATACAGCATCAGATTTAGGAAATACCTGGGCTATGTTTATTTCATGTGTCACTACTGTACATTTTATGCTTTTATTACATTAAATATGCCTAAAAATGCTCTATGTTGGAAGGTTGTGATGCTACTGGGCTAATGTTTAGTCCCATTCGCCCTTTCAGTCAATTTGTCTGATTAGATCAGTCCTGGCCTTCCCAGTACCACCCTGCAGGTTAAATAAATCACCTACGCAAATAGTGAGTAAAAGATGCACTCATTATTATAGCTATAAAACACACAACACTGAAGATAATAGCAAATATGTAACAATGCCAGAGGGTTCACTACATTGCAAACTACTCACTCCTATAACTGAGCATTTTTGCCTCAGTCAGTTCGAAGAGCAATCCTGGCTGCTGAGCTCAATGTCCTCCTGCTTTTACAGGTTCACAAAGTAAGCACAGTCCGCTGAGGCTTTGATGTCACACACAAGCACTACAGGACTAGTGACTTCTAGTCAGCACTGTCCTGAAGGGAGACCCCCTCTGCCCTTCATCTGTGTCTTCTTAAACCCCTCTCACTTACCAATCTCTTATACTTATTAAGAACTATATAGAAAAAGATGTCCTTTGTAGGGAGACAAAGGCTCTGTGGTACCCCGCTAACAGAGAACACCTCCATAAATACACTCTCTCCAACCTTTGAATCTCATTTAAATATATTCACCCATAGCCCACATTTAGCAAGAAACTCCTTGATCTGCACATATCTTCCTCAGGAAAGTATATGTGTTTCTACTTGTTTTGATGTTTTTCACTTATTTTAAAATTTTACCCATCTGCCAATGCATGTGAGATAGAAGGAATTCTATAGGTGGCATACAGTGCTACCTCTAGGGCTCATTGTTACCCCCAACAAGCCCCAAAAGGGGCTGGATAGGTCCCAAGCGCTAGACTGGGTATAGGTACTCAGACATTGCTTCAACCAGCACTAGAGATGGGTGGGTTTTCCCAGCACTAGTCTTCAGTGCCATTATTTACCATCCCCTACTAACTCATTTGGGGCAGACAGATTTCCACTATTTAGTTCCTACATTCCAGACATGACTGTGAAGACCCCTAAAGGGAGTGGATAATGTTTTGGTATTACCTGACCCTACAACACACTAATAACTGGGGTTATCTAACATGTTCCCCCACCTTTCAGAGTCCATGCAACTTTTTAAATATGTATCTTTTAATTTATTTACTTTACACCCCAGCCTCACCTCTTTAGGAAGTTTATATTGTATACGAATGTTAGAAGCCCTATAACAGCAGTCCTAGCACTCTAATAGGTAAAATGAAACTTGCTACCTTGAAGATGGAAAATTTAATATAACAATATTTGGATATATATATATATATATATATATATATATATATATATATATATATATATATATATATATTTAGATATGATGTCCTAGAAATAGTCACTGGGCCTAAATCATTAAGGAAAGCAAAGCAAAAAAAAAAAAAAGAGAGTAAATTTGTTCCTGAACAAACTATGTTACAATACAAGGGGTGCCAATTATTATATTGCACGTAAGGACATTGTCTGCTGTTTTTTAATGTAGCACACAAATAGTTGATGGTTTTATTTTTACACAGAAATTTAAAGTTGATCTAGGACATGCCCTACTCCAACTATAAATCTGTCCTCTCATTTTAAATTTACATCCCCCTCCAATGCAACATAGTTTTGCCAAGGTACAAAGTTATTCCTTTGTTTTGCTTTCCTTTCCTTAATGACTTAGGCCCACTGTCTCTAGTCACTGCAGCTTTGTTAACAAGAATGTGTCTGCAGAAATACAGAGCTGGCATACATATCTACTATATAAATGCCTAGTGGCGTGTGAAAAAAAAAAAAAACAAGCTGCAGCGCCACCTGCTGGGCAGAGTTATACACTGACCTATATATTTCTTGAAGGAGAAGTGACAGTTGGGAGTGGTTGGTGGTTGCAGGGGGTGACAGTGGGGAGTTTTTAACACCTTAAGTAGCTTGATGAAGGATGTTGTGATGAAGATGAAGGATGAGGTGATGGAGAAAAATGATGAGGTGGTGACAAGTGGACAAAACCACGTTAAAAAAGGGCGCTTGCCTTCGGGAAGTAACGCTCTTCCCCTGAGGAGGCCTGGGCTAGGCCCAAATGCATGACAAGAACCTTTTTAACACCTTAAGTAGCTTGATTTGACTAGAATGCATGAGTATCATGCACGGGTTAACTTGTATATATATATACACATGTGTGCGTGTAAATATATATATATATATATATATATATATGTATATATATATATATGTATATATTGTGGCAAGAGCCCACTACTGCTGAAGCACATGCGAACAACTTCTTCTTTTTATGCAGCTTTATTGTCAGGATGGTTAAAATATATTTGACACCGTATGAATTTCACAGCATTTCTGGAGACCCTAAACACTAGCTAGACATAGACCAGCTCTCTCAAGACCAGCCAGCTTCCCCAGCGTTAGACTCAGTGAACAAATGACACAAGCAAGCTTTTATACATGATACTCCTCCCCCAGCCTTAGCTTGATGGGCAGGTGACACCCCCCCCTTCCCTTTAAGAGGAAACGCCCATCACTGGCTCAGTTTGCACTAACAGACACACCCTGTCTGTTTGCTGAGAGGAAGGAGCTTTCAAATCATGTAAGTTAACCAAACTTTAAACTACACATAAGTTTTTACCTGGTTTAACCTCAATCTAGGTGCATAACTGCGCCAATGTCTTACTCTGCTTGTATGCTTTCTCTGCATCTTTTCAGATAAATGGCTCCCTTTGTTACATATCCCTCCCCCTAGCGTCTCCAAGTAGGGGCACGCGGACTTCGCGAGGAGCGCATTTGCATTCTTGTGCAGAATCCCAGGTCTATGTTCTACTGAGAACTTGAAAGGTTGCAGTGCCAAGAACCAGCGGGTTACCTTGGCATTTACCTCCCGGTTGTTCTGCATCCATCTCAATGGTGCATGATCTGTTATTAAGGTAAACTCTCTGCCTGGGAGATAATAGCGCAGAGCTTCTGTAGCCCATTTTATGGCGAGACATTCTTTCTCCACAGTGGCATATTTTTGTTCCCTTGGAAGCAATTTACGACTTAGGTACAGGACAGGATTTTCTACTCCACGGGTTGGCAACCTTTTTCTATCGGAGTGCCGGCTAAAATCTAGTCAAGCCCAGGTGTGCCAGTTGTGTATATATATATATATATATATATATATATAAACACACATACATACATACAGATCTGCCTAGAGAAATTCATGGCCCCAGTACAGCAACTCCATGGGTCCTCCCTTATAGTTAAGCATGGTTAAAAAAATTTTTTTACCATGCAAGTGGTCGTACAATTGGGGGTGTGGCAGTACATCATTGGGGGCATGTCTTGCAGGTGAAAAGCACCAGGCCACCCTCTTACAGAAAATTGCATTACTCACACATGCCCTCTTGCTCAGCAGCTTTGCTCACATATGTCCCCTTTGCCCACATGCTTTAATCACACGTGCTTCACTCTGCCCAGCACCTTTAGTGACACATGCCCCTCTCCATCACCTTTCGTCACACATGCCCCCTCTCCAGCACACCTTCTTCTTACCTTATTCTCCACTGCACAGCATGGGAAGATATCCAGCAGCCCGCCGAGTACCATGTGACCACTGCAGTCACATGACCTGGCGTCTGAAGGTACCTGAGCTGAAGGGGATTTAGCCACTGCCGATCCCCCTGCACTCAATAATTTTTTTTTTAAAAAAAAGTACTTTTAAAATATATTTTTTTTTTCAAAATTAGGTCTCCAGAGGGGACTCGGGCCACCAAGCAGGCCCAGGCAATTTGTAGCCGCCCCCTCCCCTCTCTGCGGCTATAAATATATATATATATATTTCTCATTTTATGAGGCTAATATCATATTAACAGTAAGGAACCAGCAAAAAAAAAGTTATGCCGCACAGTAGTGCCCCAGTTCACATCATACCTCATAATTGTGCCCCCAATTCATCTTATGCCACATAGTTGTGCCCCCAATTCATACCTTGCCACAGTTGCCCCCAGAAACACATAGTATGCCACAGTTGCCCCCAGAAAAACATAATATGCCACAGTTGACCCCAAAAACACATAATATGCCACAGTTGCCCTCAGAAACACATAATATGCCACAGTTGCCCTCAGAAACACATAGTATGCCACAGTTGCCCCCAGAAACACATAGTATGCCACAGGTGCCCCCAGAAACACATAGTATGCCACAGTTGCCCCCAAAAACACATAATATGCCACAGTTGCCCTCAGAAACACATAGTATGCCACAGTTGCCCCAAGAAACACATAATATGCCACAGTTGCCCTCAGAAACACATAATATGCCACAGTTGCCCTCAGAAACACATAATATGCCACAGTTGCCCTCAGAAACACATAATATGCCACAATTGCCCCAGAAACACATAATATGCCACAGTTGCCCTCAGAAACACATAGTATGCCACAGTTGCCCCCAGAAACACATAGTATGCCACAGTTGCCCCTAATATCTTTTATGCCACAGTAATGCCCCCAATGACTCTTATGGCATCAGAATTGCATCAAAAAATGTTTTAGGACACAGGGGGTATTCAATTGTTAGCGTTAACGCTAACAATTGAGCGCTCGAAAAATGTTACCGTTAATACGGTAATTACTCGCGGAATTTCAGCTCGCAGCTCCCTGAGCTGCGAGCTGAAATTCAGCCCGCTGCCAGCGAGTAAGTACCGTTTTAACTGTTTACGCGCGCAAAATTACCGTATAATATGAAGTTTTTTTCAAACACTCGTTTTTTTGTGTTTTAGCGCGTTAAAACTAACAATTGAATACCCCCCTATTAAATGAATAAAAAATGATATAATTTTATACTTACCTCTTCCAGGCGTGAAGCGGTCCGCAAAGGTGCTTGGGAGGAACTGTTAGCCGGCACTGAACTGCTGTGCAAGTGCAGCAGTTCAGCTCTTCTCTGGCTGTCATAAATGACAGCCGGAGCAGTGCTGAACTGTTGCGCTTGCGCAGCATTTCAGTGTGGGGAAGGAATGACAGCCGGAGAAGAGCTGAATCTCCGGCTGTCATTTAGACAGCGGACGGCGTGCCAGGACTCAAGGGGCTGCGTGCCACTCCTGGCACGCGTGCCGGGGTTGCAGAACCCAGTTCTACTCTATTCTTCTCCTGTGACAAGACTGCACCTAAGCCAACACCAGAAGCATCAGTTTGGAGGCAGAACCTCCGGGTAAAATCCGGTGCTTGTAGAACTGGAGAGGAACAAATAGCTAACCGAAGATCGGCGGTTTCTGCAGAGTCAGACCAGGTTAATCTATCTGGCCAACTTTTTTTTAACATGTCCGTAAGTGGAGCAGCTCTAGTTGCGAAGTGGCTTAAATAACCGCCTGTAGTAACCTACTAAGCCTAAAAAGGTTCTTAACTGCGACTTTTTTTCTGGTCTTGTCCAATTTTTGACTGCCTCCACTTTGTCTAGCTGGGATTTTACACGCCCTCGACCAACAACGTACCCCAAATATTTGGCTTCTCTCATGGCTATGGCAAATTTCTCTGGGTTAGCTGTTAGCCCTGCTGACCTTAATGAAGCTAAGACAGCCTCAACTTTGGCTAAATGTGATCCCCAGTCTGGGGTATAAATCACTATATCGTCCAAGTAAGCGGCTGCATAAGCTATGTGAGGTTGTAGCAATTTGTTCATGGCCCTTTGGAAGGTGGCAGGTGCCCCATGCAACCCAAAGGGTAGGACTTTATATTGATAGAGACTATCAGGGGTGGAAAATGCAGTCTTTGGCTTGGTCGTGGAAGTCAGGGGAACTTGCCAATAACCCTTTGTTAGATCAAGAGTTGTCAAATAGTTGCTACCAGCAAGATTTTCCACCAGTTCATCCACACGTGGCATCGGATAGGCATCAAACTGCGACATACTGTTTAGGCGCCTAAAGTCATTGCAGAACCTAATTGTCCCATCGGGTTTCGGAACAAGCAGAATGGGACTATTCCACTCACTAGTGGACTCTTCAATCACGTCTAACTGGAGCATCTTCACGATCTCCTTTCTCACGTCCACCCGTCTGGCTTCTGGAATACAATACGGCTTCTGCTTTGCAATGACTCCTGGCGGAGTGACAATGTCGTGTTCGATTAAGGTAGTGCACCCAGGGAGGGAAGAGAAGACATCCCTGTGCCGGCGAATCATTTCTTCAGTCTGTTGTCTTTGCTTAACAGACAATGCTGGCTCTATGGGCACTTCAGACTTTTCAAAGGCAGTACTCACTACCTGAGAAGAGGTTTCCTCATCATGCCAAGGTTTAAGGAGGTTAACATGATATATTTGCTCCTCCCTTCTCCTACCTAACTGGCGGACTCTGTAATTGACAGGACCCGACAGCCTCTAGAACTTCATATGGCCCCTGCCAATGGGCGAAAAGTTTGCTTTCCTGGGTAGGAACCAGGACTAGGACCTTGTCCCCAGGCTTAAAAGATTGAACAACAGCACTTTTGTCATAACTTTTCTTCTGTCGTTCCTGAGCCTCTTTTTACATGTTGCTGCACAATGGGCCCTATCTTTCCTAGCCTCTCATACATTTGGGACACAAATTGTACCAGATTTGACTCCCTGGGATCTTGCTGCTCCCACCCTTCTTTTAACATATCCAAGATACCCCCGATGCTGTCTCCCAAACAATAACTCAAAGGGACTAAACCCTGTTGAAGCTTGAGGTACCTCACAGATGGCAAGCATGAAATAGGGAATAAGAGTGTCCCAATTTTTTTTTTCTTGAGTCACTGCTTTCCTGAGCATGTGCTTTAATGAGCAGTTAAAGCGTTTCACCAAGCCATCTGTTTGTGGATGGTACACGAAGGCATGAAGCGCCGTAACCCCTAGCAACTGGCACATGTCCTTCATCAGTTTGGACATGAATGGAGTACCCTGATCTGTGAGAATTTCTTTGGGTATTCCCAAGCGTGTAAACATCAATACAAGTTCTCTAGCTATGGTGCTGGACTTTATGTTTTGTAGGGGAATTGCCTCTGGATACCTGGTTGCATAGTCAAGCACCACTAGTATATATTGGTGCCCACGTGTGGATTTTTCCAGTGGCCCCACAAGGTCCATAGCTATCCGTTCAAAAGGAACTTGTACTATTGGTATTGGAATGAGAGGTGCCCTGTACATGGGTTTGGGAAAGTCCTGCAGAGGAAACAAAATTGGTATTGCGGACCAGTCTGTATCCTCACTGACAGGCGGGATGGGCTCATCTGCGACATCACCGACCAATCCTAGTATGGACTGTCCATGTTTCCCCGCAGGTGGATGTTTTTGTGGAACTCCTGCTCGTCGCGGCGTAGCCCTTCGGCCTTCAAAGTTCTCGTTTGAATATTTGCTACTACCACCAAGATCTGCACCCGCGGCGGCTCCGCCCGGGCCCTCGCCCTGGGCTTCTGTGCTCACCGCAGTGGCCCTCCTACTCATCGCCAGAACTTCAATAATCCGAGAAGGCGAATTCTCCTCAGGCTGCAGCCATTTCTTTAAAATTTGAGAAAGCTCAGCCACTTGCGCTCTGGCCGGTTTTTCTTTATCATAGCGCCATTGGTGATAGCGCTGGGCTTGGCCCGGCACAGAGACCCCAATGCGAGCCAATATCTTAGACTTTAGATACAAATAATCAAATGCTCGGTCCTCATCTAGATCCATATAAGCTCGCTGAGCTTCCCCAGTCAGATATGGCGCCAGTCTCTCAGCCCAATCTTTAGGAGGCCATTTTGCCCTTTTTGCAAGTGTCTCAAAAGACACCAGATATGCTTCTAAGTCATCAGCTGGTGACATTTTCTGCAGAACCGGACCAGGTGGTTCATTTCTGTCATGCCTCACTTGGCTTAACTCTTCTCTTAAGAGTCTGGTGTTTTCCACCTGTGCCTCGGCGACTCGTAGCATCTGAACTTGCTGCTCTTGCTGCGCAGCGGACACATTCACAAGGATTCTAAGTACTTCCTCCATGTTGACGTCTGCGCGGGTTGGGTAGCGGAAAATTGCTTCCCGGAGTATCCCACTTTTGACACCACTTGTGGCAAGAGCCCGCTACTGCTGAAGCACACGCGAACAACTTCTTCTTTTTCTGCAGCTTTATTGTCAGCATGGTTAAAATGTATTTGACACCGTATGAATTTCACAGCAATTATGGAGACCCTAAACGCTAGCTAGACATAGACCAGCTCTCTCCAGACCAGCCAGCCTCCCCAGTGTTGGTCTCAGTGAACAAATTACACAATGAAGCTTTTATACACGATACTCCTTTCCCAAACTTAGCTTGATGGGCAGGTGACCCACCCACCTTCTCTGTAAGAGGAAACACCCATCACTGGCTCTGTTTGCACTAACAGACACACCCTGTCTGTTTGCTGAGAGGAAGGAGCTTTCAAATCATGTAAGTTAACCAAACTTTAAACTACACATAAGTCTTTATCTGGTATAACCTCAATCTAGGTGCATAACTGCGCCAATGTTTCATTCTGCTTGTATGTTTTCTCTGCATCTTGTCAGATAAATGCCTCCCTTTGTTACAATATATATATATATATATATATATATATATACCAGAGCAGAGCCTGCAGACCACAGGGACAGCTTAGAAAGACAGTGAATGGGTAAGTAACAGGACCTGAAAGCCTGCTGCTTGACACACATATATATTTATATATACTGTATATATATATATATATATATATATATATATATATATATATATATATATCTTCCTGCTCTGCTGGTTTCAGATCTCTCTGCAGGATGCTGCCCAGTTTGTCTCCACTCCAGAGATCCATCCAAATCCTGTACATGGGCACTGTTATCTTGGATTCAGTCACCTGCTCTCCTTCAGCCAATCAGAGAACTGTTTCAACTCAGCTGACTGTAGCCTCCAATCAGGGGGTAGCAGTCTCCACTCTAGGGTTCCCTCCAAAACCACTTCCTGGGTGCTGCCATCTTGGATCTAGTCATCTGACCCTTCTCAGCCAGTCAGAGTGCTGCTTCAACCCGTCTCTAATCAGGTAAAAACAGTTAGTATAAAAGAACTTCCTGGAACCTGTTGCCGGTGCAATGTTGAATCTTCAGGTACCGACCTGGTTTCCAGCAGTCTTTTCTGTTATTAATGCTCAGACAGTGCAGTTCAGTCCAGTATTCCGATTCCAGACTGGTACAGCAAACCGGTTCCTGCCTGGACTCCTTTGCTAGTCTGATCACTGTCCTATTCTTCTTGACTACTTACCAGTCTCCAGGCGTAACTATATATATAGATGTAAACCCCTATACCTGGGAGAGGAGTGCATCTGATTTTAACTGCATTTTAATAGTGTTTAAAGCATATAGATCAGTGTAGGACCTGCATATAATGAGGTACCCTTGACTTTGGGATGCAGGCTTAAGTCTTTTGATCAAAATATGAACTAATACCTCATGTTTTCATTTTGCTAGACACACACAGATATGCAGTTTAAAGGATAAGCGCTGACAACTTTCTTTTTGTTTTGTATACATATATGGGCATTTATATTGCCACGCAGCTGGTACCACATACCATATGGGATATACCGAGAGCAGGCTTAATGCCAAGCAGCTGGTACCATATATAATGTGGTATATACCGAGCGCGGGCTTATTTTTCTCTGGTTTATTGTCTATGTGATTTGTGTGGTTCCAAAGCACAAGCAATTTATTTAGCAAATTCAAATAGAATAACAGTTCAATAAATAAGTACTGCCTGTCGACCTAGCTAAATAACATGGGCCGCCAGCTAGCTATGTCAAGTTACTCAGACATTGTTCTGATTACAAACCAGGGGGTAAATGTATCAAAGTCCGTTTTTTTCATCTCGTGGGAGATCGGCAATTTAAAGCGTCGATGGCTTGTAAAGGCAAACGGTGAAGCGCAATGCTGGGTCCAGCATACGGTCATCAATCCTGAAGTCTGTGGTCAGAGTGACTGACTAGCTGATTCCAGGGAGCAATATATATACATTTGGTGTTACAGTAAGTACAATACAGATGACTTGGGAAGTTTCCATAGGTTCAGGCTTCAGGAAGGTCCAGTGTAATGCAGTCCATAGGTCAGTTCAAACAACACCCTCCAAGGGTGGGGGTCAGTTTTCCAAGGGTGGAGGTCAGCTCTCCAGAAGATGAATACTAATGTTTCCGCCAAGAACTAGTTTAAACTGGTCTATTAGCATTACACAGACAACATCATTCTAATCATTTATTCCCTATCATCCATAACTAGCATACGCAAGGAGCGATCCTTTCTGCGAATGAACCGGACATCTGCGAATAAATAGGGGATTAGAATGATACCAGACATTACATGTTTCCTGTGACCTGAACCTTAGATCTCACTAATGTGTACATATAACCTTATAATATTTAACTATAAACCAAATAACATCTGCTCAAAACAAATGTGGATTGGAGCTATTATAAATATGAACTATATACGAGTGTATGCGTACGTTATTTATCATGCGATTGCTCCATGACACGTGGTGTACTGATCGCAATCACATGGTAAAACAATATTAATCAATATACATTCTTTCATCCAATTATTCGACTTTGACAATATACACTGTATATATTCAGTCTGAGTGAAACATAGAGACCAGCTCTCCATATAAAAAAAGTCCATTACGGCATTTTTTGCAAGATGTCAAACATTTATACTCAGCAGCATATAAACAGCATACTCATCTTGAGATGATAATCTGGAGTATAGTATTGTATGTCAGAAGAAATATGCTCAATGGCCGTGTTGTTGCCCTTCTGGCACCTTTTTCACGGACTGCCATAATAGAGTTTTTTTGACTTTGACAATGAATGTAATAAATCATTTTATATGGAGTGCTGGTCTCCAGGTTTCATGTGGGTGAAGTATATATGCACTTTTATTTGATTGGATTATAGTACATTGAGTTACTGTAGTTTATATAATAGTTTTAAATATAGTCATTATTTTGGCCAGTCTTTCTTTTCTTTGTGTATGACCAAAGGGATAAAACCCCAACCTTTTATTTTTAGCAAACACTGATACATCCTTCTTACTGAAAGACTTACATTAGAGTGTCTGTACAGCAAGGCTCATGCTGGCAGCTTGATTGTATTCTACAGATATTGTGTGGTGAATCAGTCCACAAACTCATACTGTTCCTTTGTGACTACACTGCTTGCCACCTGCGCAACAGATTTCTTTTTATATTTAATGTATAAACATTTCTCATCCATATCGGCAGAAAGCTCTAAATGATTTTTAAAAGGGCAATGCCCAGTTAAACAACACACTTCGGGGGAAAGTATCAAATTGCAATTTTTCCAAACTGCAATTTAAAACGTGTCTTTTTGAAAGCAGCAGAACGGAGAAATGAAATTGTGACATGGGACTAAAGAATGAATAAAAAGAGACGCTCTAAACGTGTGCAGCTTATAACATACACGAGGAATTCCACATTATCCAATAAAAAGAAACTTAGGGCTAGATTTACTAAACTGCGGGTTTGAAAAAGTGGGGATGTTGCCTATAGCAACCAATTAGATTCTAGCTGTCATTTTGTAGAAGGTACTAAATAAATGAAAGCTAGAATCTGATTGGTTGCTATAGGCAACATCCCTACTTTTTCAAACCCGCAGCTTAGTAAATCTAGCCCTTAGTATATAGAAAAAGTATGTATGTTTCAAGCACTCACATAACTCCACAGAAAGCCGATATAGTGTTTTAATATGTAGAGATGTCTGATCCACAATCAGGAAATCTGTAAAGGACTAAAAACAAATAGACATAGTGTAGCTTATTTTTACAAATACTAGACACATATAGGAGTAAGTATACAGTGATACAAAAAAATCCTTTGATCTGTCACCCGTGTGTAGTGAAAATTCATGCGGTGATGTGAGATCTTACCCCAAAAGACGTGCTGTCTAGTCCTTTTTGTAATGCTATTTTTTCAGGATTTTTATAAGCTATATAATAAAACGTCAATGCACTAGATACATGTCCTATTTTATATTCACGGGAGTCTGAAATAAGAAAAAAAGTCTCCGTTCCATGGATGAAAGGACATGTTTGATACACCTACTACAAGATTATTTTCTGTAAGCATATGTCTTTTGGGGGAAAATCTCATCACCGCATGAAATTTCACTACACACGGGTGACGGATCAAAGGACTTTTTGTATGACTGTTTACTTACCCCTATAAGTGTCTTGTATTTGTAAAAATAAGGTATGTCTATTTGTTTTTGAGTCTATTACAGATTTCCTGATTGTGAATCGGACATCTCTACATATTAAGATACTATGGGGTATATTTACTAAACTGCGGGTTTGAAAAAGTGGAGATGTTGCCTATAGCAACCAATCAGATTCAAGCTGTCATTTTGTAGAGTGCACTACATAAATGACAGCTAGAATCTGATTGGTTGCTATAGGCAACATCTCCACATTTTCAAACCCGCAGTTTAGTAAATCTAGCCCTATATCTGCTTTCTGTGGATTCTTGTGAGCGCTTGAAACATACATACTTTTTCTATATACTAAGTTTTGTGACATGGAATCCATACAAACGGTGCAATTTATTAAGCAACAGTTTACAAACCTGCACAGAAAGATGTCCTTGGCGTTTTTTAAAACCACAAATATTTTTGTTTCAAACTGCAGGGTAATAAAGAATGCAATTTATGTATGAAATTTCATCCGAATGATGGCGGTTTTAAAATCAATAAAAATAAACCACATGTCTTCATATATATCAATCACATTATTTATCTATAGTTTTAATAATGCAGCACACTTGGTGGTCTTACCCTTTGAGCAATATGGTATAATATAACTTTCTATGGATATAAAATAAACAATATTTTGTAGAAGTAGCTTTACTTAGAGGTTGCATCAGTGTGAGATTTTCCTTCTAAAACCACATTGATTTAGCAGCTATGAACTTGTTATGGGATCAACATTTATATCATTCTTTAAATATGAATTCAGAAGTATCAGAGTAGTGACATCCATTATACCAGTGATTGGTTAGGACTATTTGATTTCATATTTTGTAATAACCAATTAGATGTAAGACTGAGGCTATATCAATATAAAAAAATCACCATTAATGGGGAAATTTAATGTAAATGAAGTGGAAAGCATTCAAGCATATATAAATTAAACTGAAAGAAAACTTTCTTTCAATTGTACTGGTATGTTTCAAATTAAAAACATATACAGTAATTCCCTTTCATTATAAACCATTTCAATTCATCAAAGTAATTTTAATCAATACTGAAAAATTAATGGATGTCAGATTACATTTACCAACAAACATTTCAATAATGTAAGTGCATTAGTTGCCTTGATATCAAAACATATTGGACTTAATTCATTAAGGACCATAAATGTCGATATGTGCTGTATTTTGCGTAAAATCACTAAAACTACACACCAGAGAACGCAGCAACATCAAATGAATCATCGAGCACAAAGGACCCTTACTACAGCCTACGATTTCATGGGTGGAACGGGGAGGGGAATAAGCATATGCACATAGTCAGTGTACAGTAAGGCCGTGCCAAGCTCTAGCGCACACACCTCGTCCAATTCAAGCTTTGGGCATCTCAAAGGTACGTGATTTTCTGTCATATCACTTGCAACAGCTGCAGGGCAGGTGTAAATGCTAGTGGTAGCTTTAGAGTCAAATGAAACTATGCTGATACAGAAACTGTAAGGGCTAAACTGATCTTGAGAAAAAAGGGCAAATGTGTGGTGCAAAACCAAAGAGGCACTGTAATTGCAACAGCAACCCAGTGCAACCAACTATATGTCCTAAACAACAAATCAAAAATGACTAAGTCCACGGCGCAAAGCAATGTATCAAATCCAAAAGGCAGCCTGTAGCAAACTATATAGGAAACACCAATCCCTATCAAATATATATATACACACAGCAAATTTGCAAACAGGCGCCAATCATCTGTAAATTCACCAAAATATAAAATCAAAAAAGTCCAGAAAAAAGTATATATAAATGTAGAGGAAGTCCTATGTTCCAAAAGGCACAGTTATGGAATCTTCTGATCAAGTCGAGTGTTCCAATATTCCTCATAAGTCATACATGCAAAAGAGAAGGAGAAAAAACATAGTGCAATCCACATATATATAAAGAATGTAGATGGAGGAGAAAAATCCCTATGTACTCCGTGCAATAATAGATAAACGGGAACACCTCACGTGATGATGGGTTAAACTTAACCCCTCAGGGTTGCGCACTCACCAAATAGTATAATAAAAACAAGCCTGTACGCAAGATGCAACTCCCCAGACTCGTCGGTCCTCCAATCCACAATATCACTCGACAATACCGGACAGACAGCGCGGTCAAACTATGCCCGAGATGCAGCTCCCCACAAACATCGATCCAACAATGCAGAGCTTCCTTCAATTAAATCGAACTCCAAAAAAGGAAAAATGCTCCATAGTGTGACAACGTATGGGTAATTTATTACAAACAATTAAAAATGAACAAACAAATAAACGTTTTTGATTTTATATTTTGGTGAATTTACAGATGATTGGCGCCTGTTTGCAAATTTGCTGTGTATATGTCCTAAACACCAAACAGCGTTGTGCGATGGCGACTTCAGATAATAACCAATCCATGTGTCAGGCGCCGTCCTGCTTCAACTTCTAGATGGATGCCTGCCACCTTGTGATGCCCGCATCCCGTTGCATAATGACGGGACATTTTCCGCTCCTGATTTGGACGCATGCGCAGAGCATCGCATTCTGGCGCATAGAGACAAGAGACATCCTGTATCCTGGCACACCATCACTGCTGCCTCATTGGTCACCTCTCCAGCTAACTGATACTGAGGGCCACGACCTGCACGCATCTTTCAGCGGAGTCCATACTTCATTGCGGGGATCCTTGGTGAAAATCAGAGGCGCGTTAGACTACGAGCCTCAGTGTTCAGTAGCGCCAACTGCTGGTAGGTGTCACCATCTTCATCCTCGTGGTTGTGACTCCATGGAACTGTGGCATAAGAGACTGGGTCATCTGGGAAATAATAATATACAGAAACTAGTTGATGGGATGGTGACAGGGATCACTGTGAATAATCCTGAGAGACCGGCATGTGAGATTTGGGTAAAGGGTAAACAAATCCGTTGTCCCTTTCCAAAATCAGCAACTAGGGCTGAAGTACCACTGGCCCTAGTACATACAGACATGTGTGGTCTAATGGAAGTAAAATCTGTTAGTGGCTATAGGTATTTCATGACACTTATCTTTGATGCCACAAGGATGACACATGTATACTTCAATAAAGCTGAAAGTGAAGATGCAAATAAAATTGAGGAATATAAGAACCTAGTATAGACTGAGACAGGTCTAAAATTCAAAACCTTAAGATCTGACAATGGCAGTAAATATGATAACAAGACCATAGCTGAATTCTATAAAAAATCTGGCATACAACACCAATTAACAATTGCTTACATGCCAGAACAATATGGTGTGTATGAGCATGCAAACTGCACAATTATTGAGAAAGCACGGACTATGCTAAGTGATACAGGCTTAGATAAAAGTTTTTGGGCAAAAGCAGTGTCTACTGCAGTTTACCTAAAAAATCAATCATTCACTCATAGTAGCTGTAAATGGCAAAACGCCACTAGAGGGGTGGTCTGGGAGAAACCCAAGTATCAGTCACCTCTGTGTTTTCGTCTCTAAAGTATATGCATGTATTTCCACAGAAAAAAGGCAAAAGTTAGATCCAAAGTCAGTAGAATGTGTCATGCTTGGATACTGTTAAGAAAGCAAAGGATATAGACTTTGGGATATTACAAACAAATGGCTCCTAAAGTCAAGAGATGTGGTGTTTCATGAAAAAACACCATCTAGCAAAATGGTGAAAAATCAACAATCACAACAAAGATATGCAACACTGGATGTACATGAAACAGAAAGTGTGTCTGAACATCAAAGTGTGATTACAGATACCCAATTAAATTGTTAGGCATAAGATGGCATCCATGTCATAAAGATGTTTGAGGAGCTTCAGCTGTTTGCAGTGTTATAGGGGGATAACACTTTTTGAAAGAGTTGCAATAAAATGTCAGGCTACACTGTGGTTTTCCAAAAACTGACCCCCCCCGAACATCGCCAATCCAAGTACTGAGCTGAGACGGCTCTGTACTTTCCCGCTTCCTCGGATCTGAATCGAAGCAAAATGTCATCATTGCATTGTCGGATCTTGCGGCTTTTGGATTCCATATGTACCTCCCTCCCCAGGAGATCCAATGTCATTGCTGACACAGAAACAGGGGTAGCAGTGTTCTTGTCACTCTCCATTCTCCGGTGACATTGCTCAGTGCCATTACTCATACTGAAACAGGAAGGGTAGCAGTGTTTTTGTCACTTGGAAAAAATTTACTGGATATCACTGAAAATTAATGTTATTGAAGTTAATAATAATGTAGGAACAAAAAAAGTAAAACATGTACCTTAGAGATGGCTAAAGCTTGAATCTGACATAGCTGTACGCACTCATCCTTATACATTGCTTGTGTGCATTCGCTCATTCCCTTCCCCGTTCCACCCATGTTATCGTAGGCCATCGTAAATGTCCTTTGCGTTTGAAGAGGAATTTGATGTACTTGTGTTCACTGGCATATAGTCCGTTTCTGGGCATGTGCAGTGCAATTTAATGCAAAATGCAGCACGTATCGACAATTACATTCCTTAATGAATCAGGCCCATGCTCTCTAGTAAGTGTGTTAGCAAAGTGGGATTAATGTGTCTTCCATAAATGCATGATTGGATGTATTAATGAAGGCATTACATTTTTTTATATATTTAGTTACTAGCTTTATCTACTATAAACATTGCAAAAGAGTGTTTTTAAAGTTAAACCTACTACATTATAAATATTTTTGTATGATTAAGAATCTGGAACAAAAGGCGAATCAGAATTTTTTCAATAAATTAACTTCTAAAGGACTTTTTATATGTGGACTTTGTGATTAGGTTTACATTGTTATTGTTATATCATTAGTACCAACACAACCAACATTTATATTTGTATTTCATAAAAAAATGATCCTGCCAAAATGATCCTCTGGAGTATACACATTTTATTCCATTTTTAACAGAGGAGCTCATGTTAATAATTAACTTTCCTAATGAGAGTGATAAAATACTGTACATACATTCATTGTGTAAGGTTCCTTAGGTTTTGAATCCAGAACTGCTGAGCTTTAGTATCTGTTGGTTCCTCAGCGGGATATTTGGATTTAAAATCTTTACTTATTTCTGTTTGCTTCTCTTTGAGCAGCACAGTGGCCTAGTGGCTGGCACTTCTGCCTCACATCACTGGGGTCATGAGTTTAATTCCCAACCATGGCCTTATCTGTGTGGAGTTTGTATGTTATCCCCATGTTTGAGTGGCTTTCCTCTCACACTCCAAAAAAATACTAGTAGGTTAATTGGCTGCTATCAAATTTACCCTAGTCTTTGTGTATGTTAGGGAATTCAGACTGTAAGCTCCACTCGGGCAGGAACTGATGTGAGTGAGTTCTCTGTACAGTGCTGCCGAGTTAGTGGTACTATATAAATAGCTGATGATGGAGATCTTCATACGCTTTGTTTGATTTTGGAAGATATAATTTATAATTAGATAATAGAACATATCCTTATTTTAATAGTGAATATAGAAGGAATTGGGAAAAAAGGGAAAATATATTTTTCACCGAAATTCTGATCACCTCTACTGAGCCTCCAGAATGATCCATTTTACTCAGTACAAGATGCTTCAGAATTTCCCACTTATTGGGACTCACCCACCACACTTTGATCCACCCTAGTGAACCAAAGTGTCCACAGGGGTAGCCTGTGGTCTATTGAATTACAGGAATCTCTCTTTGATGCTGACATCTATTTATTCAGTGCAGTTTGATCTACAATGCTTTGTCCTACCCAATAGTACATCGTTTACATAATAGTTCAATGGACTGCTTTATATGGAATGGTTTATAATTTTTCTCCACTTTTTTTATACTAAATTTGGTTGTTTAATATTAAATGGTCAGAGTGAAGAGTAAAAGGGTACAAGATCTTTAGGAAAATATAAAATGTATCAACCATAAAAAACATTATTACCATTTAAAGTTTAACACTTTTAGTACCAGACGTTTACGTGGATGTGGAGTTAAGGCATGTTTTTACTATTTAGAGTTGATGATAGTTTGGTCTTTCTTTTGGTATCATTGTTAAGTAAATAACATTCTAATTTATAAGCATTATATAAGAAAAAACAGGCAAATAAAACAAACGTGTTCATGATACCCCACATTTCATTTTGTCACATGTAACAATTACAGGAATACCAAAAATGCTATAATTACACCTTTATTGGATATTTAAGTAATAACTTTAGGTTTATTCAAAATCTGATGTTTTATCTAAACTGTAAATTGAGCTCTTTTCCATTTTGACTACCCTTCTATATTTATATTTTTCTTATCAGTGCCCATTGTAATTACAGATACAGTGCTGAAACAGTTCCAGTTTATAGATGGAATAGTCATGCAATATAACAATATATATTATTCAGATATTACTGTATTATGTAACATACTTGAAGTGCTTAATTTTCGTTATTGTGATTTATTTATTTTTTATTGATTGCTTGAATTGGACAATAATAATTGTGATGAACTATGACAAAAATCCCCACCTTCGCAACAGTGGTTTCCATAGAGATAATACTGTGGCCAGAAAGGTCTGTGACTCATTCTATTTTCTATGCTTGGATTCATCCTCACCAAAGAAGAAATAATGTGCGTCTGGCCTAGGATTACCTTTCAGGTCTTTCTGCTATCTCACTATTTCACTGGCAGTCAGGAAAAATGATTACATTCAACTTTGTTTCAAACCATAATGGATGTACTATTTGTGTTGACTCAAACACTGCAGGAATAACAAAAGAGAGAAGTCACCATCTTGTGTAAATTGCATTAATGTCATGCAGTGAATATAATATTTGCTTAATAATCAATGGTAGGCTTGTTTGCAAACATACAGCAGCTAATGCTTTTAATGCCCTTTCTGTGTCTGGTTTTATCAATGAATTGTATAGTAGATATTTTCCATATTGCCATTTCATTTTTAACCCATGATTCTGGAACTGCATAATTGTACTCAATTGTTTTGCTTTCTTCTTTCAAGAAATTGAAATCATTAGATTGTTGTCATAGTGTATTTATAAAACATTGACATTTTCAGCAGTGCTATACTTAAACTGAGTAATAGAAAACATATGCACATAAAGAATAAGAAAACTGTAAACTGTTCTCAGTAGAGCATGCCAATAAATTTACCCTTTGGTGATGGTGTCTTGGTTCAGCAGTTAGTCCACTGTCCATGTAAGGCACTGGGTGGTTGGCACAGACCTCCTAGTAAAGAAGAGATGTCATTGCAGGTCATCCACAGTTGTTCTAGTCTAGCTTAAAGCAGCACTACTACATATTAAAAGATTTTAGTGCAGGACTCTCCCTGTCCCCACACAAACACACACTCAATTTGGCTGGAACAGAGAGGGATTTCCCGTATAACCATTGGTCTCATTGGTCCCATGACTCCGAGGTTCCGCTTACAGCCTTGGACGAAAACCAGGGGAGGGTGCAGGAGGTGAGTATTAGGACCACTCACAAGCCATAATTAATTTATAGATAGATTTCATTGTGGCTTGTGATTGGTCTTCCCTCTTACACCCCATTATGTTGCCATTTAAAAGGAGACCAATTTAATTGCATGTAGTGCCTCAGGTGCTTTAGATGGGGGTAGGGGCAGCCCCTCCATTGACAATTTTTATTAGGCTTTAAAATTTGCTGTGATGGGTCACTAAGTGGGTAGTGACCGCTGCCATGGAGAATAAGTACTCCAGGGCAACGATGACCAGTCACCTTCAGGTACGTCACCTTCACTAAGTTTTTGCTTGGCATTTCTACAAAATGATACCTCTTCCTTATTGCAGGCTAATGTCACCCACAAACACACCGCTACAATAATTGTGCCATTGGTGCTACCTAGCCCAACTGTTATGTGCGTATTGTCGCTAACCAATAACGATTGTCGAACCTCGATTTGTGTTTCCAAAGCACAAAGATTTATTCGCAATAAGTAGAATAATATGCTCAAGCGAAGTAATAGTAAATACAGCCGTTACTTATCGCAGGCGCTCTGGATCCAGTGCAGTCATTCAATCCTGAAGTCTGGGGACAAGATGTCTGCACTCTGGATCACAAGCTGCTGCTTATATAGACAATCAAATACAGTGATACAATGAAAATGGTATAGCTTGCATCTATTGGTCCAGGTCTCAGGAATGTCCAAGGGGTTGTCAATCATTGGCTGGTTCATCCTAAGGAATCCAAAGGAGGGGGTCATCTCTGCAGGGGGTATGCTCGGCTCTTCCCGCCAAGATTCCTTAGTCTTAAGTAGTTCATAATTCCCTATCATTCATAACTTGTGAATGCACTGTGCGATTCCCTCGCAGAGTGAACCAAACAGTAGGATATGTAACAAGGTTCATTATGATACCACTCATGATGTTATTCCTTCAACCCGTTCCGTGTATTTCACTAATATGCATGTAACTCTGATATAACATATAAATACTACTATATTTCGACATAACTGACTATGTGTTGTAACTACCATTAATGTGTACTATTTTATAAGTATGCGTGTTTGTGCGAATGTATGGTAAAAGACCAATTACTGTTGCTGCCACGTGTAGTGGATGCGTACGCCCTTTCACGCCGTAGCGTGCCCTTGTACGTCGATGCGTACCGTACGCATCTTTTCAGACAAAGACAACCAAGTTTGCTAGATTTTAATTGAAATGACTTTATCCAATTTGCTGACTTCGACAGCTCCACCCTTTGATTGTGTAATAAACTATCACCCAATCACCGTTTCAAGTTCAGGATTATACAATACTTCTCCACAGACCATGATCTCGGTATCTGGTACCACCCTTTCAGTCTCTTTCTCAGTGTTACTCCTATGAGACCATTTTCCACACTTCAACACAGTAGGAACACATTTGACAACTAAACCAATTGCTTAGATGACACCCAGTATAAGGAGAAGGAGCTTACCTACACTAGCAACCATTTCCTGTACCCACTCCCCCAGACCGGAGAACCATTTCACAGGGTTCAACCACGAGAACCAACCCGCCACCTTTTCTCCGACCTCATATAACGAAGAATTAAGGCTCTTTCGAAATTCCCATTTCAGCTGTAAAATTTCATCTATCTTCCGGTCTATAACCTCTTTAGGGTCATCCGTATTATTAGTAATGTACGTGCAACATTTGACACCGAACTGGGTGGCCAGTGTCACACAGTACCCACCAGTAATAGAGGTGAGATAATTTAGTACCAGTCTATGTTGCACCAACTCCTTCTTGTACGCTTGTAGCTCCCTTCCAGTATACCTGAAAGTGTCATCGTACATCTCGGTGATATTATCTATTAATTTAGCTAGGTTTTGGATATATTTAAAGTTTAATGTTCCCCGAGCGGTCTTGGTGAGATCTAGAGCAACCATAACTTGGAACCCAGCAGTTTCACTAATCAATTTTGTAGCTATGGGTTCCTCACCAGGAATCATATTTCTCTTGCCACGGTGTTCATACTGTGTATGTATGTATGGTGGTGATGTAGTCTTGTGAATATCAACCATTTCTTCATGAGTAATAGTCATGATTTCAGGAACCAGTTTAGCTAAGAAACACAAGCCCTTGGAACTTGGAGTCACCCAGGAATAAGCTTTCCTCCCACAAACAAAATACACATCATCAGGGAGAACATAAGGAGCAGTATGCCCATGAATTATATCACACAGAGTTTTGATAAAACTACCCATGCCCAGTGTCTGCATTTGTTCTAGACACTTGTCGGCATTAATGACATTTTTACATTTATCTGTAGAGACTTTTCCAATGGATACCTTCTTATGTTTGGTTATACGCCCTAATTTGTGACCTCCATCAACATTCCTGCCTAGTAGTGACCTTGTTAGTCTCCCTCTAAAATGAGTGTGGCGAGCCATTGTCTGATCTGATAGGTCAGCCTCCCAATTCTCCAGGCGCTTTGCATGAGATATGTTTAAGCACAGCAAAGATCTGCCTACGGAGTATTGTCGAAGCGTCAGACTAGGGGACCTAGTGTTATTGTACCTCCCGTCTATGGGCCTCCCACCCCTCAATTCGAGTACTTCAGATATGTTTAGAGGGAATGGCACTAGTCCTATATTATGCTGCCCTTGAGGCACATGAGAGCACACCCAACACTTGGTTTGGTTTAGCACCTTACCCACCAGGGAATGATAATCCTCCAAAGGATGCCCGCCTATATTCAGAGTACTGGGGGACTGGCATCGTTGAATGCATCTCTCTTCAACTAGGGAGTCGCAGAACTTGCAGATACAATACTCATCAGACAATAACCCCTCACACTGCCTCCGAGTTCCTGAGCTAGCAGACCTTTTCATAACCCCTGGACCAAGTTTGATAATGGGCTGCTCTGAGTATCCTATTAACTTTTCTTCGGCTTCCGTTTCATCAGTATCACTCCCAGAACTCTCCTCCGTCCTCCATCCTCCTTCACAAAAATAGAATGTCCTAGAAAGAGTAAAAACAAGGAAAATCCTGAAACAAAAGAAAAACAAAAACCGCCACTCCATTGCTGGAAAGATAGTTCTGAGGCAACGTCTCTGGTTCAGATGTCTCGACTGCAGGCTTTAGGTCTCCCGGAACAGACTCACAAGTGACAGCTCTATGTCGTCGGTCTTAGTTTTATCTTGCACTTTCTCCGGATTATGGACTCTCCTGCAGTGGGTGGAAAGGACCCAAGTGTCTCTCTCTGCAACCTTCAGTGATGTAGTACTGGTCAGCAGCACTTGGTACGGGCCTTCCCAACGGTCTGTTAAACAACCTGAACGTAAGAAATTGCAGATCATAACATAGTCTCCAGGTTCAACATCATGACAGTTCGTCTCTGGCATACCAGGTGACAGCATTTTTAGTTTTTGTTGTTGTTGTTTTAGCTGTCTACTCATTCTTATAAGATATTGTACAGTCACTTCATTATTACACTTCAAGTCGTCTTGTGTACTCACGATCAAATGAGGTTGTCGTCCAAACAGTATCTCAAAGGGGGACAGATTAAGAGGAGGTCTAGGAGTGGTTTGAATACTATGGAGGACCAACGGCAAAGCCTCAGGCCATGCCAACCCAGTTTCAGCCATTATCTTACCCAGCTTGTTCTTTATAGTACCGTTTACTCTCTCCACCTTACCACTGGTCGGTAAGGGGTGTGAAGTCTGCTACTGATTCCCATGAGTTTACACATATTTTGGAAGATATCACCAGTAAAATGGGTACCCCTATCCCTTTCAATGATTCTAGGGATACCGAACCTACACACAAAATCTTGTACAATTTTCTTTGCAGTGAACACAGCAGTATTAGTGGCTGCCGGATATGCTTCTACCCAACCGGAAAACACATCAATACACACTAACACATACTTTAAATTCCTGCACGGTGGTAATTGGATATAGTCAATTTGTATTACCTGGAAAGGTCCGTCTGTAGGAGGGATGTGGGATGGCTCAGTTGGAATAGTTTTCCCAACATTTTTCCTCAAACAAGTAAGACATGACATTGCTTTCTTACCAGCCTGAGAGGAAAATCCGGGAGCACACCAGTATGCTCTCACCAGTTTGCACATACCTTCTTTACCCAGGTGAGTCAGGCCGTGTACTGCTTCAGCCAGACTTGGATAGTATGTTCGGGGAGCTACAGGCTTACCTTGCCCATCCCTCCAGAGTCCTGAGGACTCTTGACCACATTCCTTCGCCTTCCAGACCGCCTTTTCCTGCAGGGAACACAAATCTTGCATTTCAATTAATTTCTGCGTGTCTAATGTCTGAAAAACCATCATAGTCTCGGTCGATACAGTCATAGGTTGCCCTGCTGCCCATTTAGCAGCTTCGTCTTCCCTGTTGTTGCCCAATGACACTGGGTCTTCTTCAAAGGTATGGGCTTTGCACTTTATGATGACTACTGTTCTGGGTAACTGTATCGCTGTCAGAAGTCCTTTTATGTGTTGTGAGTGTGCCACTGGTGTACCTGCTGCTGTCGTAAAGTTTCTAAGATGCCAAAGGCCCTCAAAATCGTGCACTACCCCGAAGTCGTACCTAGAGTCAGTATATATATTGGCTGATTTACCCTCTGCCAATTCACACGCTCTCCTTAGTGCTACTAGTTCCGCCACCTGGGCTGAGTGAGGTGGGCCAAGGGGTTCAGCTTCTACCACATCCTGATCGTCTACAACAGCGTAACCAGTACATAGCTCTCCTGTCTCTGTCTGTCTGTCTATGGCAACTTCCGTCTGTATAAAACGTAAAATCTACATTTTCTAAGGGGGTGTCACGTATGTCGGGCCTTGCAGTAAAGGTCTGATTCAGGTGTTCCATACAGTCATGCGTGTCAGTATTCTTGCCTAACTCATCATCAACCAGGGTCTCCTCACCTCCCACCCTTTGTGTCTCTAGAGACACATACGAAAGGTATGTAGCTGGATTTAAGGTGCTACATCGTTGATGGTGATGTTTGAGGGTGCCATCAGGGCTAGTTCCCACTTTGTGAATTTAGCTGAAGAAACATGTCTGGTTTGGGCTGAATTTAACAGAGCTGATACAGCATGGGGTGTATAGATAGTTGAATTATGTCCTAATACTACGTCCCCGCTCTTACTCACCAGAAGAGCCGTTGCTGCTACACTTCTGAGACATGTTGGGAGTGATCTTGCCACATTGTCTAATTGTGCACTGTAGTATGCTACCGGTCTGCTAGCGTCACCATGTTTCTGTGCGAGGACACCTGCTGCACAACCATCAGCTTCTGTACAAAATAGCTCAAAAGGCTTTTCATAATCAGGTATTCCCAATGCAGGTGCTTTAGTCAGACTATCTTTAAGATTAAAGAACGCTTGCTCTAACTCTTCTGTGTGTACAACACGTTCTGGTTTTGAGGAAGAGACTAGCTCCTGCAATGGTAATGCCAGAATAGAAAAACCTGGGATCCAGGAGCTACAGTATCCACACATCCCTAAGAAAGTACGAATCTGCTTCTGGCTCTGCGGCAGAGTCATGTGTTGTATGGCCTCAATTCTGTCGGTTGTCAGGTGTCTTAGCCCCTTAGTGAGGCAGTGTCCTAAGTATTTGACCTTAGTCTGACATGGCTGTAATTTATCCTTTGCCACCTTGTGCCCTGTTTGTGGAAGATGAAGCAACAACAATTTAGTATCATGTAAACATGACATAAAAGAATCAGAGCACAACAACAAATCGTCCACATATTGAATTAGAACAGACCCATTGTGGGGTTGAAAGGATTGCAAACAGTCATGTAAGGCTTGGGAGAAAATACTGGGGCTGTCAATGAACCCCTGCGGTAGTCTGGTCCATGTGTATTGCACTCGCCTGTAGGAGAATGCAAAAAGGTATTGGCAGTCAGGGTGAAGTGGGACTGAGAAGAAAGCAGAACATAGATCAATGACAGTAAAATGACTGGCAGACGGTGGAATCTGCATGAGGATGACAGCTGGATTCGGCACTATGGGGAATTGGCTCTCAACAACTTTGTTAATTCCCCTTAAGTCCTGGACTAATTTATAGCCCCTCCCCCCATTCTTCTTCACAGGAAAAATGGGACTATTTGCTGTACTGGCTGTACGAATTAAAATCCCTTGTTGTAACAGCCTCTCAATAACACGATATACCCCTAGTTCCACCTCCGGTTTTAATGGATACTGTGGGATTTTTGGAGCTATCCTACCACTTTTTAGATTGACCATGACAGGGGCTACATTTGCCATCAGTCCAGTGTCCTGTCCATCTCTGGTCCATAGGGAACCTGGTATTTCCAGCAACATCCCCTTTACTTGAGATGGACTTTGTTCTATAACAGGAGAGTGTAACATTAACCTTTGAGGGGTGTCCAATATATCCTGTACCTCATGTGCGACCTTCTCCGGTATATCTAAGAACACACTATCAGAAGTACAGTATATGACACATCCCATTTTACATAACAAGTCTCTCCCTAGCAAGTTAGTAGGAGCCGCTGCAGCCAAGAGAAACGAATGCTTAGTATGCAGAGGCCCAATAGTAACTTCAGCAGGTTTAGTTAGAGGATAATGTAACACTTTTCCCGTTACCCCCATAGCTGGAATAGTTTTACTGGTCACCTGTAGATTGAAAAGAGAGGTTATCACAGATCGGGCCGCCCCTGTATCTACAAGAAAAGTTTGTTTCCTACCAGCTATGTCAACTATCATTTTTGGTTCTTCACTCTGACTCTCAGTTAACCTCACTGGCTGTAGACTACAGGTATGACCTGACCCCTAGCGCTGACTATTGATTTCCCGCGCAGCATTTGCTGCTGTAATAAGCGGGTAAATGTGAGTCTTCTAGTCTATGTGAATCCCTCCTTGGAGGATATCTATGTGACCCTTCATTAGGATTATACCTTCCCTTTGTACAATCTTTTCTCATATGTCCTTCTTTTTTGCAATTGTAACATCTCAACATTCTGCGTTTCCCGTTATGTGGGTTATATGCTGGTGGTCGTGTATGCATTTCCCCTAATGCCTGTATACTCACCGTCATCAACTTGTCACTCTTTTCTTCCCTTTTCCTAAAGATATTTTTGTCATGTTCCACAGCAACTTCTCTAAGAGAATCTACCGTGCTGCCTCTCCAACCAGGGATTGAGGTTTGTACTCTTGTTTTTAGATTTTCCTTTAAACCATCCATCAGTACTGTTACCGCTACTTCCCTATGATGTGGGTTCTTCCTTATATCTGATATCCCCGTAAACTGTGTCATTGATGCAAGAGCTCTACCAAAATAATCCGCTGCAGTTTCACTGTCTATTTGTTTTATGGTGAAAATCTTACTCCAATTTACCACTACTGGAAAATATATGGCTAAGTGTTTGACAATTCTTTCTATATTCTTTTGGTTAATCTCATCAGTCAAGGTGTCATCTTCCTCCAACAAACAATATTCAATAAATTTTTGTATGTTAGTATTGGGAGGAAGACATGCCCTCAACACTACATGCCAATCCATATTGGTTGGTTCGTGGGCATTTCCTAAGTCTTTAACAAATTTCTGACATTTAGCTAACTCCTTTCTAGGATCTGGGAATTCAGTCATAATGGAGCGTAATTCTGATCTAGTCCAGGGACAATGCATTGTAACATTTCTTAAAGGAACTACACCATCCTTATCCGGTTTCCCATTGGGAACTGATATTGTGCGGACTGGGAACGCACCCTCTGGTACACTGACTTCAGGGGACACTACAGGATTTGCTGGTTCTAGATTTAAAACGCTTTCACTCCTAGTGATCACGCTACTCTCACCTATCTCAGCCATTTTCTCATACTTGCGCTGAGCCTCTAGTACACTAACGGCATGGGCAATGGCCGAAATCACAGTGGGTTCATCTTCATTTTCAGATAAACTTGATTTAAACTGGCTTAAAACAGGATACAACTTAGCAATTTTTCTATTTTCAGTTTTAACAACGGCTGTACTTACCCCTCCCGCCACATAAGGTGGCGGGGGCGCGCTTGCGCTGAGTTCGCCACGCTTCTTGACGGTTACTTCCGTTGTGCGTGTCGCTTTTAGCCACTCCTACTTCCGCTTTGCATTCGCTGCTCTGCCACGTGTTACCTTCCATTTGCCACAATTTTAAACAATCATTATGTTTATTCCTCACTTTCGTTGAGGTAATCAACCATACTTTATCTTTTACAGTATTTAGTACCTCTGCATTAAAACTCCCTATTGTTGGGAAAGGCCTATCACAACCTTTGGTCATCTTGACCCACGTGTCGCAATACGCAGTTGCGTATGGACCATATTTCTTACACATGAGAAATCTCGCAGAACCAATAGGACCTTCCTTAGGCAGTACCTTGGCCTTCTCTAGCGTTTGCTTAGCACCCATATTGAACAATAGGGTCCCAGAAATATCACAATATCCTGCCACAAAATAGGGTTCCAGAAATAACACAATATTCAGCCACTAATTTTCAACACTACCGCTAGAGATATTTTACCGGCCTGTGGACGTATTTGCTACAAGCCGCGTCCACTCGCTTCCTCTTGCATTAAACAAGGACCCCTAATACAGAAATATCAATGCGGACTAAAGGGTTATCAGCTTCCTGATCACCCCTGACTCTCCAACAAAAATCTGTTGAGTTTATTACAACTGGTAGCATCCGGTAAAGTCAATTACCAGCCTTACCAACGTAATTCCTCCCCGTTACTCCCAAGTCACAATCACGGCTTTCCTTGCCGTGCGGTGCAATCGCAACGCTTAAAGCTAATCCGTAAGCGATGCGATTACCCTTGGGTGTACGTCGCGAAAACTTATTCAGTTTCCGCCCCCCGGTATACCTGCCTTGTATACCGTACACCAGTTGGGCACCTGCCTCGTCAAACAGCAACTGACACTTTATTTTGCAATAGATAAAACCTTAGTGTATTTAAAGTCAACAAATCACACGACATACACCTTTTCTGCGCAGAAAATAAAAGAATTCCCAACAATAGTAATAATGTCCCAGAGGTTTACACAAGTAATTATATTATGCACATATAATAACTATCAAGACGATTGTTTAACCACGTGGCAAATCTACCGGAAGTTTGCGTACGCACAGCAGAAAATACACATACGCTAAGCAATGCAATACAGTTAAAACGCACAATGACAGAAAAAAGAAACAGTTTTCTCTTTTGTCCCTAGGTTCTAGTTAGCGTGCCCTAGATAATGCAAAACGGACATTCGGTTTCGCAACACAGAGTAAAATTCAGGTTTTGAACACCATGCATTCTTACCCGTTTATGACGCGTCTCCACCCTTTGTTGAGGAACCGAAATCCATTGGTCTTGCGTATTATCGACAACGAAACCTCCAAAGCTCACGAGCCCCCAAATTGTTATGTGCGTATTGTCGCTAACCAATAACGATTGTTGAACCTCGATTTGTGTTTCCAAAGCACAAAGATTTATTCGGAATAAGTAGAATAATATGCTCAAGCGAAGTAATAGTAAATACAGCCGTTACTTATCGCAGGCGCTCTGGATCCAGTGCAGTCATTCAATCCTGAAGTCTGGGGACAAGATGTCTGCACTCTGGATCACAAGCTGCTGCTTATATACACAATCAAATACAGTGATACAATGAAGATGGTATAGCTTGCATCTATTGGTCCAGGTCTCAGGAATGTCCAAGGGGTTGTCAATCATTGGCTGGTTCATCCTAAGGAATCCAAAGTAGGGGGTTCATCTCTGCAGGGGGTATGCTCTGCTCTTCCCGCCAAGATTCCTTAGTCTTAAGTAGTTCATAATTCCCTATCATTCATAACTTGTGTATGCACTCTGCGATTCCCTCGCAGAGTGAACCAAACAGTAGGATATGTAACAAGGTTCATTATGATACCACTCATGATGTTATTCCTTCAACCCGTTCCGTGTATTTCACTAATATGCATGTAACTCTGATATAACATATAAATACTACTATATTTCGACATAACTGACTATGTGTTGCAACTACCATTAATGTGTACTATTTTATAAGTATGCGTGTTTGTGCGAATGTATGGTAAAAGACCAATTACTGTTTCTGCCATGTGTAGTGGATGCGTACGCCCTTTCACGCCGTAGCGTGCCCTTGTACGTCGATGCATACCGTACGCATCTTTTCAGACAAAGACAACCAAGTTTGCTAGATTTTAATTGAAATGACTTTATCCAATTTGCTGACTTCGACACAACAGATTGGTACATTGAGGCCTAGAATCAGGTTTGGCACCTGAGTTTTTCAGGCCCTGAGAAAACCAGTCATTTTGCAATCCATAATGTCACTAACTTGAAATAGATGGTTGGCTAGCCATTACCCTTTAGGGAACCTGTATTAGTATGGGTTAACCGGGTATGGTCAGACCTGCTACCACCAGGTATCGCACCTTACTTACTCAGATTTCTCCAGACTAGCTTCATCTCTTTTATATCCCAGCTCTACTGGGACACAGGTGCTATAGTGCAGGGTACAATGAGGTTCATTGATACGAAGTACTTTATTGATACAATGAAGTTCATTCATTGACCACAAGGTGTTTAACCATGCTATACCTGGTATTGCCTGGTGCATGTTGAAACTTTTGCAGGGGCCCTCTTGCTCTTTGTCCTCCCGTAGTAGTGGTAAACAGCACATGCTATAAGCACTAGTGCTGGTTATTATTTTGGAGTAGAAGGGAACTTTTTAAAAAATGATTTATTTCTTGTTTTTTAGTACCTATCTGTACACCACAGCTACGTAAACTGCAATTCTGTGTATTTCCTCTGTCAGAAATAGTGTCATGAGTTTAGAGGTTGATAAAATGTGAGAGGATTTATGGACTGGCTTAAACAATGTAGTGGAGGAATGTAGTCAATCTGTCTATGCTGAACCTGTCGCAATGTCGTCATTTTTAGCAACGTAGACACACTGAACCTTTTGACATTTCTGACTGTCGACATTTTGGTGTCAACAGTCTGGCTATCAACAAGTTCAGCGTCGACAGATCATACCCAACCCCTAGTGGAGACCCAGTGGCTGGTGAGCAGAATGGTAACAGCAATAAATGGTAAACAATCTGTGATGAGGTAAAAGGACAAATATAGTAGCAATGAGATGGAAAAGTAGTTATGGATTTTGGGAGTAGTATTCCAAGGACCCAGAGTGAAATACAGGTAGTGAGTCAGTAAAATTCTGGATTGGACACCAATAGCAGAACTTCTGACACAGTGGATGATATATTGGTAGTAAGTGTCTAGAATACAAACTGGCAAGGATGTAGCAAAGTATACAGGATACAGTCTGTGAAATCCTATATAGGACAGCAGTAGCTGATTCTCTGGTACAGTGGATGAATTACTGGTAGTGAGTCTTTGGAGAGCAGTATTATACACACATTGCAGAGCCTCCTCTTTTAAATGCCATCAGCATAAAGGCTATTTAATTAGATTGATTGAAAAAGGCTGGGAAGTCACCTCTGGGTAGTTGTCTGTGGAAAGCAGAATTGATCGAAGATAACTAGGTATCCGGATTATAGGTATTCTAGGCCTCTGTAGCGCAAGGTATGACGTACAATCTCTGAAGTACAAGGGTAAGAATGGTATTTGGAGCAAGGTATGATGAAGCTCTGGTTGGCACAGTGGCAATTAAAGTCTCTGGAAAGCAGGATTACGTGAAGATAAGTAAGTAACTGAAGCTCAGGATTGAGCTTGTCTCTGGAACAAAGGCAAACAATGCCAAAGGCTGCTGAAGAGAGCTGCAGGATCTGATCCAGGGTAGACTCAATGATCTGGCAAGGTCTGTTCATAGGGGGCAATTCAAATGGCTGTGAAGTGCCACTGAACATTACATCACTCATTTTCACTCATGTCCCATACAGATGCAAGGAAAAATGAGCTGAGTTTTTAGTAAAAACTCTGATGCAATGTGTCTCTGTGGAATGTTCTGGAGACATATCGCCGCACCACGTGGTCAAATAAATTACCCCCATAGAGGCAAGTTTTGAAATACCAGATGTAATTACCTGCTGAGAAATTTGCAGCAGTATATAATTAACTGTTACATTGCTGCACAGCAGGTAACTGTGATGCAGCAATCCTTCTGGAAGTATATATTGCAGCATTAAAGTCTTAAATACAAGAATCAGGGTTCCAGTCATGACAGAGAGATATCTAGATTTGTGGTCTTCTCTAAATAGGCCTCATTCCCAGTGAGCATGCCTCACATACATATGCACACCCTTATTGTAAGTAACTTGCGCTTAAACACCCCTGATCCCGCTGTCCAGATGTGGAGAACCGAAAGTGCAATTCACAAATTCTAAGTCTATATCAGCCCTATGTAAGTGTTCTGTGCTGAAGAGCAAAGTTGGAAGATATAAATATTGATCTACTTCATTTATTTTCATCATCTCATATGGTCTGGCGCACATTCATTTACTGCTTCACCTACGGTAACTGCAATTCACATACTTTGCTCTTATTAAACTTACATGTGCAGGATCAAATCAGCCAGTAGTGGGATAATGGCTCTGTGCCCAAAATTTTATTTATGAGTAAGGGACTAATTTTGAGATTGACATATTTGCATACTGAATGTACAAAAAGACAAATGCAAAAAATTGCCTACGTAAGTATGTAAGCTAAGATTTCCAACTCCAAAGTATTTGTTCAAGGCATACTTCAGGCATACAAGTGTGCATGCTTAAAGTCATATGTGCGCAATAATAATGTAATGTCATATACACAAGAGAGAATAGCATCTTGAATGTTGATGAATGTGAAAGTCACATTTTCATATAAAATTGAATTAAATGCAAATACCCACAAACTGTTGTTTACCCCTCTAAAAATCTAATGGCCATAGTGTAAGTTACATATAGTAATGGTGTGCACTAGTCCAATTAACTAATCAGAAGCTGATAGATAGTACTGCTGCTGCTGATGATGTTCATCATCACGCATCTTTGTTTCAGCCTTCCAGTACCTGCCAGGTACTGGAAATTCATGCCCATATCCGTGCAAACCATATCCATTTTGGGTCAGACAAATGCCTCCATTCCAATAGACCATGTCCCATTTGGCCGCTATAAATCAGGGCTGTTCCATGAGCTTCAATACTGTTGGTAGGTATGTGTTTTAACAGGGGCTCTGACGTGCCTGATGAAATCTATTTATTTATTTTTTTGCATGTGGGTACAATCGGAGACACATTCCTGCGCCTTGCCAGCATTTAGCAAAGGAAGTCCAGAGTGCCCAAGATCCTTCCATCGAAAGGAACAACTTTTTTTATTCCTCTGATGTCGCCGCAGTCTTCATGTACTAAACCATGTCTTTCCCATATAAAACAATTGCTTATAAAATTACAAAACACAGATGTATGAATGCCCCTTACAGAGTATTTTATACAATAGTTATACAAGCTCACAAGCTCTAGGAGTCTGTAAACAGTTACACTAGGTTGAAATGGTACCCAATTTAGTTTTATAACTCTATGCCTGAGTAATATCTTGGAAGAGTGCACAGCTGGTGATCATATGGGTTAGTGGGGCTGCTCATGGCATGTCAGTCTAGATGCATTTAGAATAAACACATTCATATGAATCTATCAGTTTATATAGTATGCAATATGGTAGCAAGTGAGGACCTTTAGTGCTGCTATCACATCTGGTTTGACAGATGGTCACATATAAGAAAACTGATTTTTTTTTCATATGCAGGATTATGCCTTTGTACTGTCCTTCATTTAGAAACCTTGAATGCTTTTTGATAGATGCAATATAGATGTAATTTGACATTTACATTTTATGCATGAACTGAGCACAAAAGAAAATAAGTATCACACTTTATAAATTTGAACATATCTAATAAATATAATAACAGATGATAAATCCTGTATGAAAAATAATATTGACATTTGAGGTTTACATAGAATTTAGGTACAGACCACTATATAGATTATAATATATAATAGTTTACTAATTTGGATACAAAAACACTACTATGTATAAAACTTTAAGCATGTTACCTGCCCATTAGTTTTGTAGAATGTTTAGTTCAGTGATATTCTTTAATACAGCTACTTTTTCAGGGGAGCATACAACAGTGTTAAAAAAAATGCTTAAAAAACAACTACATCCCCCCAAAAAGAGAAATAGTTATGTGTTAATTGTGTTAATGTGTATTATCCCCTTGCTTTCTGTTCATATAGTCATCCGCACTTACCACTAGCTAAATTACTTTAGTAAATATGCATTCTGGGACATTAAGTGTCTATACACATGGGGATTGAAGTTAAACACCATTTAAAGCATCACTTTAGGTTATTTCCAGTAATTATAGAAGAGCACTCTCACAGCAATTTTGTATACATAGGTCCTTACTGCAGCTCAGTTTTATGTCAGAACTAAAGTGGATTAATTGTGTCAGTGCAAGGTATGCCTTGTGTAAGATCATCATCATCATTTATTTATATGGCGCCGCAGATTCCGTAGCACCAGGCATAATTATACAAATATGACAAACACGAAAAGAGGAACATGGGTACAGTTGAGCAGAATAATAAATGCATGGATGCAATTAACAGAACAGACATAACGGCAACTAAAAGGGTGATGGAAAGTGGACAGAAAAGAGACATAGGGTAAAGGGTCCTGCTTATATTATAGATGGAAGGGGTAAAGAGGCAATAGGGGTAAAGGAAAATTTAAGCTTATAAGTCCAGGTGGATAGCAGAGGAGGTGAATTCTTGGACCAGAGACTTAATCAAATTAACTTTTACTACCTGACAAATGGGTGCTCTTTATTCTCCAACAAACTCAGTTAGATTTCCTGGAGCCTGTGGCAACTGAAGGGCTTGGGGGAGGGATTGGAAGCCACCCAATGCAGCCACCCCATTGTGGGACCCAGTTTTAGTTTAAAACGGAGAGCTGAGCTGTCTGCTGGATGTTCTACTTCAGGACAGACTAACTAGGAGTTACAGCTCCTGTTGGACTAGTCCAGGTTTGTGCTAGTGTGTGGATCTTCAAGCCTCCATGGACATTGTTACCTTGTGTACTTGCCAAAACCAGGATGGTATAAGACTTGGTCCCTGCCCAGCTGGTAGAGGAGTAAATAGTGTCGCTCAGTTTCTGAAACAGTGCTCCAGTGGATCGAGAACATCACTCTAGAGAACTTGGTGACTATAGCACTATAGGGTAATTAGTGGAGGGCTGGCAAATTTTAGCCTGGGGGACAGGACTCAACTCGCAATCTATAAGGAACATTTAAAAGGAAAAAAAATACAGGTGGCCTAGTGACCCAGCCCAAGATAGCCTGCCATGGGACCGTCCCGGGGGCAGATGTCCCCCTGACCAACCTGCCCCTGAGGGTAGTGTTGGCAAGTAAGCAACATCATCTTTTTGTTAATTGCATGTACCGTGGTGTGATCTGTGAATACATCTGTTTTTATGTAAAAATAAAACACACATACTTTACTAGTTATCTGCTTAAGTGATTCTGAGTTAAGGGTATCGGGTATCCTAGACAGTACATAAGGATGCCTACAGGCAAAGCAGCTGATCTGAGCAATAATAGAGCTAAATGCTGATTTATTAAACCACTGTCAGGGTCCCATATCCTGACAGTGGTTTAATAAATCAGCAGTGATTTTATTCATGAACCTGTTCAATAGGGAGTGTATAGCCTGTATAACTGCGTTAGTCAGTCACAGAGACAAAGGGAGACTCTGGCAGGAATTGCAAGCAGTAATGCACATTTTTTCAATATAGAAACGGTTTACACATACATATTTTATTAATTTTTTTTCTTTCAGTTTAGACATATGACAAGTCGAGAACGTTTTATGTCTCTCCATTTTTACTTTGTGGGCATTTCTGAGATTGGGCACATTACTTGCTAGGTCTAGCAAAGTAAAGCAAAAGTTTAATGACTGCAACTAAATGCATATGTATGAAACAGATGTGACAATTCAACGATCCAAGAACCTTCAGAGCTTGGATGACAATCATCAGATTTCAGATTTAACAGGGAGCGGCTTTAAAGCGTAGCTTTAAATTTCTTGAGAGCTGAGTGATGTAACACATTATGGCAGTTATGTAATTCTAAAATCTTTAAAACCTAGCCAACATGTCACATATTGAATTATGTGTTTGTTGGTTAGCAACAAGACTTTCTATTAAACACTAAATATTATGAAACCATATCCTTAAATGGAAATTGATTTATATAGGAAGGTCTTCAGTTACTTTCTAAGCTGTACACATATAAACCACATATGAATGACATTTAGCAACCGTTAAATCAATAGTATTTCAAAATGCAATATAACTTCCTCCAATGTCGATATGGTCATAAGTTATGATATATATCTATATAACTTTATACATGGAAATAGAAGACAGCATGCACAGTTGTTAGGCATCAAGGACATTGACATAAGACAAATAAAATTTTGTTTCGTCTGTGGAGGAAATACCTTGACGATTTTTTAAAAAAAATTAAGTTTAACCGTTGTCAAAACACAATTTATTTAATTAATGTTATATACAAATTGTTTAATATAAAGAAGTGAAACATGCAAAGATTTTTTTTTTAGAAAAAGTATATTATATTATATTATGTTATGGGTTGGAATTATTTTTTTATTTTTTACTTTATAAACATAAACCAAGTTTGTAAACAAATTTCTTTTGTTCTTGTAAACCAAAACCTTTAAACTTGTGTTAATAGTGCATAGTTTCAGAGAATGGTTGGTCTTATATCTCTGGATCCTTGAGTTTCAAAGGCTGTTGTGGTGGAAGCGGAGGGAGATGTATACTATGCTGTAAAAAGTGGTATGTTTGTGTTGTTGAGTGTACATATGTTGTGAAGGTGCATGTGTGTGCTATGGCTTTGTATATGTTGAAGCTGTGTGAATAAGTGGTGGAATGGGTTCAAGTTTTTCCCTGATTTATGACCTGCAAAATATTCATTTAGTTTTCAGGTGGACATTTTGCAGGTTATTAATCAATATTTTGCAGAAATGCAATATGTTGTCATGATTTGTGCCTCTGCATCTGTATTACGTTTGCTTCTTCATACTTCCAAAGAACCTCATAATCCCAGAGGAGTGTGGATATACTCATACTTATGGTTGGCTGTTCAAGGAGCTTACAGTCTATAAGCAGATAGATCCATAGCTGTGGCGAGTGAGGTTACAGACAATACAGAGCTTTCCAGCAGTGCATGGTCCGGCTCTGTCGCGTTGGTGATGGTGACTGTCTCTCCTTCTGTTTACTCTGAGTTAATCTTCTCAATGTGTCCTGAAGTTCTGAAAGGGAAGACATTGTCTAGCATTTGATCAAAAACAGCAACACATCTTGTAAAACGTGTATTTCTATGTTATATAATATAATAATCAATCCATATGTGCTATCTCATCCATCTCCTTGAAGCATCATAGGAACTGTAATTCCTCCAAGACTGAATGTGTGCCAAATTCTGTTGTTCAAGGAATTACCCCTTTGAGACTGGATGGCTGTAAGGTCCCTCTTGAAACTATCCCTCAAAGGCTTCCATCTTCTGTCCACTCTTATCTTACCAGGGAGAAAGGTGTGTGTGTGGGGGGTCTAAAGCCTATAGAATAGGCAGTGCAGGAGTGGGCTATGGCACATCCCACCTAATTATATGTAAATTACACAAGGTATATTAGGTGCCATAAGAACTTCTGCAACACTGGCTAGCAAAATCCAAAATTGATATGATGGTGTGACACCCTTGCAGCGCTACATATACCACTACTGCAAATCAGTGAATTGGAACTATACACCAATGTTGAATATTATAAAAAGATATAAATCACTTTTCTGCGCTGTGGTTTCCCCAACAAGACTAATAGAACATATATTATTCAAATATCATAAAAAAAAATAATAAGAAAAGATAATACTTATATCAACTGATGATGTAGTATTCAATTCCTTACGAACAATCTCCTTACTTATTAGCAATCAAAACATGTAAGGAAAGAGAAATAATAATAATATAATACTGTATGATACATGGATAGGTATTATTATGAGACAATAGTAAGGAAAAGGTGTGTATAGTTCTTCAACATTGAAAAAAGTGCGGTTGATAGATGTTCCACCAAAAGGATTTCAGGTGTAGTCGTTAACTGCATGTGTCGTGGGATCTCCCACAGTTAAATCTACTTACACCATGAATTTTTGAATCGTAGCACTTCAAAGTAAACACACTTGCTCATTCCTTTCTCCTGAGAACGTCTCAACGAACCCAAGAAACAGAGAGATATATCTTTTAGGCAATAGCTAAAAGCATTTATTAAATAAAAACATATAAGGTTCTACCGCCAAAGTAGATAGTTGTCAGCATATGATGTATGAATCATTCCATTAAAATAAAGCAGGCACAAATATATACATAAGAGTCTGCTAGATCTGGATATGCACGATAGTTTCGCTGAAACGGCAGGCAGCCGAATAAGATGTTCACTGGCGTCTCCATCTGAACGAATCTTCTCGCGGTGGAAAGGTCAAGATAAACACAGATATAATAACCGACGCATTTCGATCCCATAAGCTGGTAATCAATTACTGACAACTATCTACTTTGGAACTTATATGTTTTTGTTTACTTTGAAGTGCTACGATTCAAGAATTCATGGTGTAAGTAGATTTAACTGTGGGAGATCCCACGACACATGCAGTTAACGACTACACCTGAAATCCTTTTGGTGGAACAACTATCAACCGCACTTATTTCAATGTTAAAGAACTATACACACCTTTTCCTTACTATTGTCTCATAATAATACCTATCCATGTATCATACAGTATTATACTATTATTATTTCTCTTTCCTTACATGTTTTGATTGCTAATAAGTAAGGAGATTGTTCGTAAGGAATTGAATACTACATCATCATTTGATATAAGTATTATCTTTTCTTATTTATTTTTTTATATGATATTTGAATAATATATGTTCTATTAGTCTTGTTGGGGAAACCACAGCGCAGAAAAGTGATTTATATCTTTTTATAAAATCCAAAATTGCAAATAATACAGGGTAGTAGAGAAATAGTCCAGGGAAACCCTTTTGCATAAAAAGGGAAGACAGATTTGCACTATAGACAATTTAAAAAAAATAAGTACTGTTCATAGTATAATTTAGACATATTACCAGTGGTCGAACTGGGCTAGTATATTATTATTATTATCATTTATTTGTTAGGCGCCACAAGGTTTCCGTAGCGCCTTACATAGTACAAACAGTAGACCATACAGGGTGAAACATTACAGAACAATAAACACAAAGTACCAATGCTTCAGAAACTCCGGGCAAACATATGGCGTGAGGGCGGAGCAGAAGAACAGGTATGGAGACAGAAGGGGAGAGGGGCCCTGCTCATACGAGCTAACATCCTAAGGGGAGGTGGACAAAACAGGCACGAAGGGAAGGCAGAGATGCAAAGGAGAAAAAGGAACAGGGGAGAGAGGGGAGAACAAGCAGAGTAGATGAGGGATTAAGTGGATGGTATACAACGATATGCCATACCGGCACTTCTTTACACGTTCCAACAACCAAGAAAAGCCTCAGGGTTATATTTTGCATTACAGGCAAATAGTCCTTCACAGCCTGTTACATTGTAACTATTTTAGATACAATTTGCCCACTGTATCTTATACTGACAGGCTGCTTTCAATTAATATCAGCATGCCGTAGCTCATGACAGTTGAGTCTGAATGCTGGCTGTCTCTTTAACCAAAACCTGATAATATTTATCCCTATTAATTGAATATGTCTCATACCACATTGGATGCATATAATGGGGAACTTGAGTGACTATTATTATTTGTCTTGTGTAGGATATCACAGATCTGGCATTTAATGTATACCAATTAATGATAGGGACCCTGGGAGCAAATTACTTGGTACGCGCACACACATAGAGCAGGAGACCAGGTGGAGCACCTGGTCTAATCAATTAAGGATTCAGCCAGAGCAAGGCCTGACAGGAAGCTTAAAAAGCTGGGGTTGATCTGGGAAGACTGGTGCAAACAAGTGGCCAGTGACTAGGTAGGGACCTAACTTCTATAGCCAGAGTTGAGGGCTATTGGATTATGTTTATTGTTGTGAATGCTTTGTTTGTTTGCTGAAGACACTGCCAAGACTGTTTATCCATTCTGAGAAGTGAATAAACGTTAAGTGGTTCAGATGAAACCTGTCTGAGGAGCCATCTGTTTGCACACTTTTCACTTTATATATATATATATATATATATATATATACACCATGACATATGCATATTCAAGGTTTCAATGTGCAATAAATGAATGTGGAATTTGGAAGTGCTTCAAGCAACATTTATTTGTAACAAATTTGAAGTCTGCAAAGTGGTTTTTAATTTAAAGACAAAATAGCAGTAATAATATTAATAAAACTACTTACACTAAGGATTTAGCCAATCATACTGTGCAGAATTGGCAAATTGTATAGGATGCCCTTTCTAAAGTTTTTAATTTCACTACATTACATTTCGCATTTTAATATTTTTTAACTACTTTTAATATGAAAGTTTTTTTTAATATATTTTAAAAAGATTTATATAATAGTTTCCCTTTAGAGTCAACCAGTTAGTAATAAAGTTCTTTTCTTCATTGGATATCTACATTAGTTGTCCTAGGAAGCACTCTCTATGATGGTTAAAGTTAATGTAATACACTAATTTAGTGTTCAACATTATATATTATTATTTTGTGAAACAGAGAGTTAGGGGATTTTGTCGATATTGACAACATTTTCTGCACATTGTAAATTCTTCAAAAGAATATATGAACTTCCTATATTAATATTTTTACCCACTTTAATAAAACAGTTAATTATTATACTTAAATATACCTTTGTATTTACTACAATGTAAGACAACATCCAAAACTAATTTGAAGCAAATTAAATTCCCTAAAACCTCTGGGGTCCTCGGCAGCCCCTAATTAATCACTTAAATGTTCCATTCTGACGTTTATTAATTTCCACCTCGATCACTGGGCATAACAACCTTTTGTGTTCAGTAAAGGCATACCTATGACTAAAGGCTATTAATAGTAAACAATTAGAGGATATTGGATACATGAATCCACTTCACAACTGAGGTGGTACAGCCTAAATTGCTTCCAGAAGGTTTACATTTCTTTCCTCTTGTTTAATTGCAAAATATGATCTCTGCATAGGGGACAAAACTGACGAGAACCAATTTTACATCCTTCAATGACATTTTCATGTGGACACTGCTGACCCCAGTAATGTAAACATGTAAATCTCCAAACAGAGTGTCATGAGGAGAAAGTATTAAGCAAAATAACTTGGTTTGTGGACAACTCAGATGAAAGACCACTGCATCATGCTGATTTTGATACAACATGTATTATGTATACATATGTTTCTTTCTATCTCCACAGGAGCAACACAATTCCCAGATATCTTCCCCTAATTGATACACATATGCTTTGAAAGGAGATTGGGGCCAGCGGAAAAATGAAAATCAGATATTATTTATATACAAAGACACCTTAAAATGTTTACTAAAAACAACACAAAGCGATAAAGTAGTCTGGTGGTCCTTAATAATATAAATATGGTTTTCAACAGTAAGAAGTCTGACAGGGAGATAGGTAGGAAGAAAAACTATCAAAATCTGAAGAATGTGTAAACCGCCGGGAAAAAAAGTTAAGTATACCACAACAGGGTGGGAAGGAAAAAGGGAAAAGGGGGAGAATTCAAGGAACATTTCCTGTTTCCTTTTTGTCCCCTACAAGGTGTTGATATCAGTAGGGTGTTCAGCTGTAGCAGAGCGTATCTCTGGCAGATAGAGCAGATGGCTTCTAGGAGGTCCTAATGGAATAAAGAAATCAAAATGGCAGAATCCTGAACAGATAGAGCAGATGCTTATGGATGGTCATGAAGGAATATAACGGGCCCGGACCAGATGTCTAATATGTTGTATTTGCTTGTTTTGTAGAGAACATGATGTCATAATGATGTCACATCATGGAAAAATATGTTACAAAGACTATCTAAACAGCCATAGGACATACAACCAAGATTATTTTGGATTTCTCTTTTGTTAACACAGGACAATTTTTATTATCATGGAGATACCCTAGTGAGAAAGGTGATTTTTCACTATGGTTTCCCTTTGATGTTTTTCCATTTCTATGATGGGGCATGGTGGGCATAGACCATGGGTGGGCACAACACAGATGTCCCAAGCCAAAGATCTGGTGGTGGATAGGAGACTTGGGCAATTAGCCCAAGCTAATTAGAGCTATTACCTGCTTGTTCTTGCTTTGTTCCTTTCTTCCAATTCCACGGTCCTTCTTTTTTTTTACCTTTTCCAAAAAAGAAGAGGGGAATACCATACACATCACACTCAAAGAGACGCAGGAGGACAACATGAAATAGGCAGGAGATAAGTCCACATTTAATAAAAAAAGGAAACATTGTATAATTCTTGATAATCTTCATCTGCACTCCAGTAGATGAAATTGAGATTTCAAAATCTTACACATTCTAGATACAATTCCCCTTAAATAGATCTATTCTTTACACAATCATGCTACTTTATGCAAATGCTACCCTCTACTTGCAACCTTTAGTAATTTTAGCAACTTTGGAGGTTTATCCTGCAATAATGGTACTACCAGTCCCTAAATTGTTATTTATGTAACTAAACACAATATCCAATGGTCACTTATGGTATAATTCAACAGAGACATGCAATTTGAATTTATAGATTGATCCCCTTTCAACTACTGATTTAAGATCTGAATAACAATGCCACAATAAAATATAATTTGCAGTAATTGAGCACAGTGGTATGCTATTCCCTCAGAGCCCCTAAATAAATAGATAGCTTGAAGATTATGGACCTGATTCATTGAGGAATGCAAAATGAACATATTGTTTTTTTTAAAAAAATATGTTGAAGTAAGTATGATGATGAATACGGGTACAGCTCCACTCTGCTCTAACAGACAATATATTGCAGTATATGTCCAATGCATATGTTGACTGTAAAGTCCCAACAGAACAGAAATCAATTAATGTCACCTGTTATGACAAAACATTAAAAAAAGAGAAAAAAATGTTTTCTACATAACATACATTTATGAGGATGTTATGAATGTCTACTTTACATAAAATGCAGTTTTATTGGTGCTCCTGATTGAAAACACATATTTTAGCTTGCATATGTGACAGTCATCACAAGTCATTGGCACTTACACCAGACCTGTAGCTGGTGCAAGCTTTCTGACTGAAAAACATGTACCTTTGAGATGCCCAAAGCTTGAATCGGGCGCTGCTGCATGTGCTGAAGCTTGGCGCACCCTTACTGTACATTGACTATATGCATTCCCTTCCCCATTCCACTGTGTGCATTCCCCTCCCCATTTCCCCATGAAATTATAGGCTGAAGTAAGAGTCCTTTGCGCTCCAAGATTATTTGGATGTTGCTGCCTTCTCTAGTGTATGGTTAGTTTTTGGTTATGCGCAGTGCGATTTTATGCAACTTGCTGCACATATCAGCATTTACGTGTCTTAATGAATCAGGTCATATTAATATGCCTTAAAAGTAGTAAGACCATTATTGTTAGACAGTCAAGTAAAAATATATAATGCTTAGTTCTCCTAAGAATCACTAAAAATGATAGTAATAAGTGTACAATAGTATGGGAATTAATAAATGAACCTCCTAATAAATGACCTATTAATACAATGATCTCTTAATAGTATTGGTTACCATTTGCTAATATTAGTCTTTACTGAGGTAATTGCCATAAAAATATTTAATAATGGACCTAATTCTAAAGTTATCTCTTAACACTTTATGTATTAGCCCTATGAAATATATAAATAAAACACTGGTTTTAGTACAAAAAAAGCTGTCTAGCATGTTGGTTCACATCTACTCTACAGATAATGTTGGCTGTGTTGCTTTCCCTGTTACTGAGTTATACCTTGATGAAACCTCGGTTTCATACCTACTAGATCATATAACTGACCTGAATGAAACCAGAGAAGATTTCTATCTACCAGTGCATTATTGTGTAATGTATATGACACATATTCCATACCTACTGTATCTGACAGTGTGCTTTAGAAAAAAAAATCAGCTCACTTATTATCAATGTAATATATGATTCAGGTGGTAAAGTTTACACTAGTTCATGTAATAAAAGTTTTAGAAACAAAAGCATAGGTTGCAAAGTGTACTTAGAAATACTAAAATCATTAGTCATAATGTGATACTTGCTTAGAATTATTACTGTTGGAATCCTTCCTCAATGCCCTAGCTGTCTATTGTCCTGTAAATTCATTCAATTAGTCAACTGAATAACAAATACAAGTAGTGTACTCAAGCTAAATAAAAGAGGAGAAGGGTGCTACATTTGTCACTAAATAGCTGTCCCTTTCATTCATTGTTATGTCTGTGCATTAGACACTTCCTAGCCTTATATTTTATGAATATGTGCAATTGTTATAATGTGATTGCCTCTTTTGCCACAAAATACCAGGCATAGCATTGATAAGTGGTTCACTAAACAGTTTGTGGATGACTTGGATTTCATAGCAAATGCAGCACCTGGGTTGATTATCACAACCTTGAGGAATCATTCTGTGTTTCATGTAGAAACATTATTAATAATCTATGAAGTTACACATATACACTCATATATGCTGTGCAACTTTTTAGTATGAATGCATAGCGGGGTGCTTCTTAGAATTGCTGTTGAGAACCTTCCTCTGTATCCTAGCTGTCTATTGCCATGTAAATTACTCTAATTAATCAACTGAAAAAACAAACACACCAGTGGTTTTGAGTACTGAAGTTACATTAAAGAGGGGATGGTTTTCAATCAGTAATTTGGATAGCTCATGAAGACCCTGTAATATATATATATATATATATATATATATATACATATATATATACATATATATATGTATGCTTTTCTGCAGCTGTGCTTTTGCTATGAGCATTATGCATTTTCCCCACGCTGTAAGCTTGAAAATATGCTATATTATTATATTAGCTCATTTTCAAAGAATAATGTAATATATTATAAATAATAGCATTAGATATGGGATAAAACACTAATATGTAATAATCTAAGAAATAAAGACAAAAAACTAAAAAAGGCAATCCAGGTGGCCACAAGTTCTCTCCATCATCAAGAGCATGTGTTGCATGGTCGAAATTGGTCTCTTCCTTGACTCTCAGCTGCCTTTTACTATCATCTTCTCCATCTTCACCTAAAATGCTGTCTATAGTGAAACGCACATTGGCGTATCACTATCAGAACTGTTTGTGATTAAGGGTCATAGAGGTGGTACATGAAGATAATTCTAATAATTCAGAATTAAAATTAGGTTTAAAATGTGGTATTGTGACCATGAGGGATAGCTTAGTTTAAAATTATCTATAGCCACCTCCAGGGGAGGGCTGGCAAATGTTAGCCCGGGGGCAAGACTCCACTCAGCAGCCTATTTTAAAGGAAAAAATATGTCCCAGTGACCCAGCTCAAGGTAGCACATTATGGCACCAGCCCGGGGGGCACATTCCCCCCTGCCGCCAACCCCAGCAAGCCCCTGACCACCTTAGAGACTTGCAAATCATCCATACGCAGATTGAGATTAAAAAGGTTTAATTCACTGGTTGTGGATGTGGTGGGCTGGATGCTCCCTGATGGGAGATAAGGATGAATCAGCATGCTGCCTTTGCTTATTGCTTGCGCATAATAAGAATAATGGGAATTATATAACAATTGATGAGTACCTTTCAGAATTTACTCCTCCTACCAAGTCCTACAATTATTTGACGTATTAAATAGATTTAACTTGACACAACCATTATAAAAAGGATTTACTATGAAAATTGGAACATACAATTAAGCTGCAGCGATTGTCCCTACAGAAACCTTACAATTCTGAATAAAAGAAAAAGAATCAGAAATAAAATCACCTCTCCAATTTATTATATAAATCAGTTAGGATAACCAAAGATGATAATAATAGTACCAAATATCTAAGTGTATGACCAATACTCAGCAATTTTATTCTCACTAACACTGAACACATTTTAATATTTGACTGGGATTTTTTTTATATCATTAGTTGCATCTATATTTTAATGGATTACCAATAAAGATTTTAATTTTAAACATAGAGGATAATTATTGATGACAAGTTTGTTAATTATAGAACCTGTTGTGCGCTACACATACTAACCCTTGCCATCTCTATCTAATTATTTACTATTGGGTAGGTAGCAGCACCTCCCGCTCTATCATAATTATAACCTGTAAATTCGGGATTGCATTATCGAATATTGGGGATTCAACAGCAAATAATTCATTATAAGAAGTATCTAGTGCAGTTGTTTATCCCTTTCTCCTTACAAATATGGTATATTTGTTGTGCATCATTACACAGGAACTGTGTCCATTTGTTACTTTTGGAATAATCAGATTTTTTTATATCAAATAATTGTTTTGGATTCACCAAGAGCAAAGGTCTGTTATATGCATAATATACTACACTACACTTACAGGTAGTTAGCATATAGCAATACTGTATTAAGTGCATGTACAGTAAAGCAATGCAAAATTTTAATTTGAACTTGCGATCTCTATGCATTAGAAGGGAATCGGGGTCGGGCAAATTACTTAAAGTGAGGTTGTGCTTATGTAAGTGTAGCACCCACCCTGGAGTTGTAAAACTATAAGTGCCAGCTATATATCCATATGGCACTTCTAGAACTACAAACATCTGCATAACCTGGCAACCATGGCCAATTTGAAAATGTAGTTCCACAAACCTACTTAATCCTAAAATCTAATAGGAAAAATGAGCAGCTTGCCTCTGGTCTGAAACTTGGGAAAACCGTTTGGTCTGGCTGTTTGGAAGTAGTAAATTAACTTAATTGTAATTAAGGTCAACCCAAACCCCTTTGTTCCCCTGCATTAGTACTAACCAGCCCAGGTTATAACATTGGTGATTATTACTCTTGTAAGAGGGTGAGACACTTTTTTATGGTCTTTGGAGACAAGTTATGTATTGCAATAGAATATTGTCAATTTGTGCTTTTATGAATAAGCAATGCTGAAATAAAGAACATCAATACTGTTAGGGTCAAATCTGTTTTGTATCCTGCTTGATACTCAGATCGGCTATGCCCTTCAGCTGTGTCTTCCTCTGTTAGATGATTGGAAGACGCCACTATCATCTGTCATTCACTCATTGCCAGTGATAGCGTTGGACACTCTAGCTTTCTCGTGCCTATACTTGTGTTCTATTTGTTCCGGGCCAAACATCTGTGGTTCCTTGCTCAGCATTCATTTGTATCTTGATATGTGGATTGCATCATACAAGTCTGCAGGTTACTGGTTCTGCTTATATTTGTCCCCTGGCTCCTGTTTCCTGGTCTGCATCTACACACTGTTCATATATAGTTCAGCTGAGAATCCCCAGGCACAGACTGGGACAACTATCTATTCCTCTTTTGTGGGGTTTTGAAGTGATTACTGGATTGTGTAAATCTGCTGGCACTTGTGAATCCCAAAGTGTCAGCATGCCCATTGCCCTGGCAGCCATGAATGGGTACTTGTTGTTACTATAATTGACAAACTTTGCCACTAGGTCTGGCACTAATAGGTGGTTCTGTCATATGACTCAGAGACTGTGCCCGGTCTGTTCCGCCATTGCCCTTTAACCCACTGCTGGACATAGATTGAAACACCGTTACCCTCTGTGAAGATACGTGGTTCCCAAATCACTCAGACACGGTATTAGAGGAAAAATAGAAGGATGATTTATTCTGCAGAACAGGATTAAATAGAGCACGGCCCCTTAATGATAGCAGGTCCAACAAGTGAGGAAATCAGTTTGAATAAATCCAGTGAGATATGTTCCACAGCACATCTCTGGCCCAAGTCAGTCCCATCCGTCTCCAGCTCCCAGGGTAGCCTCTTTTATCACCTCATAATCCCACCTTGGGAACAGCCTGCCCAGGGGAGTTGCAAAAGGTCTTGATTGGTAGGATTCTCACACTATCCAGCCTCCTCCCCTACCTCCCCAAGTGTCTTCCCTCAGGTGAACCCTGCTGGGACTGGCTCCTGGCTGCCTATAGAGCTCACTAGTGGACAATAGGGAGAAAACAGAAATAACAATGGTAGCTTAATTCACTCAACTCCTGAGTGTTCCCTGGAATTTAACCCCAAAGTACGTTTCCAAGGAGATGTTATAGTTACATCACCAATACTTCCTGATAGCAACATGGCTAAAAAGTGCAGTTCAGGTATGGATTAGATTAAGGGGCTGTAACACCATACACCATGCCCGTTGCTTTACACCCTCCCACACAAAACAGAAAAGTCCTAGTGCTATCAGCATGTAGCTGGGTACAGCTTGCGAGCGGTTGAGGCTCAGCATTTTTTACGTCAAAAAACATAAATCAAACACACACACAAGTTTTTCAAATGAAATAAACAATTTTACCTACAGAATAATTTAATAAAACTTATAAAATGTATTTAGTCTTTTCTTTAAGAAAATTAGTTGTTCTATCGAGGTTGCAAAATGTATTGAAAATGCACTCTTAAATATGTTCTACCGAGGTTGCAAAATGTATTGAAGTTCACCCATAGACCTAGTATTTCACCATTCCATTGACATGGTGAAATGTTAGGTCTATGGGTGAACTTCAATACATTTTGCAACCTCGGTAGAGTGCAATACAAATGGTATGTTAAGTAAACACAGGCCAAAAGTTTTTGTTATGCTGAACACAGTAGTAGTCAGAATTATATAGTATAACATCATCATCATCATTTATTTATATAGCGCCAGCAAATTCCGTAGCACTTTACAGTTGGGAACAAACATTAATAAAACAATACTGAGTAATACATACATACAGACAGAGAGGTAAGCTTACAATCTATGGGATAGTGTGTGTGTACTTATTTTGGCAGCCTATTTTTTTTTTTTCAGTTTAAATGTTGCAAATAGGCTGCCACCCCTTAGGCTACAATTTTCAAGCCAGTCACTGCTGTACCGGCCAGCTGCACACAAGACAAGAAGTGAGTGGAGCAGATTCCTCATTGGGGGTATTTAGTATCCCTCTGGTATTGTAAACTGTGATGATGGGAAGGGAAAGCTGTTTCACATGTCAACGTCTTTCCGCAGAAAAAAAACAATTGCCAAAACTCTACTAAACTACAATAACCCGGTACTTTCTTCAACCAACACCTATAGCTGCTCAGTCTGTTCATGTTAGCTCCTGAAGGGGACTGGGAAGTTGAGCACACAGTGGCTCTCTTCCAGGGACCACCGCTGCCTCCTTCCAGACCAGTAGGTCATGTGGCCTCTAGGGGGATAAATGTATGAACAAAAAAAAATAAAAAACGAAGCAAAAAACAATAAAATATTATTGTAGTATTAAACAGGCACATCACTAGGCCATAGCGTGAAACAAAGGCAAAAAAAATGTGAAAAAACTAAATACCTTGTTAATTGATTGTAGCTCTCTGAGAATCTTTGCACATCAGAATGCAGGTAATAGCAGATGCAAACGAAATGGCAGCATACAGCGCATGTTCCAATCGGTCTTCATATAGCAGTGTTTAATGGCCGAAGTGTATGCAAGTGAGTAGGAAGCATACATCACAATCGCATACCGAGCCAGAGTACTGTTTGTATGTTGGCGGTTGGCCGCGGAGAGTTAAACCAGACCCTTGGCAAGAGCATACTTTACGCCTTAAAACACACTGCTACCTATCTTCCTCTAACCCAGACTTGGACACTACTGCACGGTAACACACCCTCATTGTTCATTACCCCTTTACTTTTCTGTTCACACCCTGAAATCGTAGACTGTAGTAAGTGTTCATTGCGTGTGCATACATAGAGACTTGACTTTGTTGACCGTCGAATGTCCCAGTTGTGAACATGTGGAGACGGGATTTGTGTTCGATATGCACAAGAAACAGAGATGTTTGCCTTAATGACTCCCAACATGTCTAAAGGAGAGCTCATTCTCTTCTCTCCGTCTAGAGTATCCAAACCTCTCCACCTCTCTCTCCCTCAGCTGCACTCTAATTTGTTCTCATGACTGCTGCCTGGGTGTCATCCTTAACTCCTCCCTCCCATTCATGTGTCACAAGTCACAACCAGTCCCTTTCCCAGGCGTGTTACTTCCTCCTTTGAAACATCACCGATATTAGATTCATTCTCACAGATGATACTACCAAAACTGTTGTCCATTTCTCATTATCTCCCACCTTGAGTGGCAAGCTCCTCCTGTCTGGCCTCCCTCTCATCTGCCTATTCTCATTTCAATTTATCCTCAATGTCACGGCAAGACTGATTTTCCTCTCTCACTGCTCTGCTTCTACCTCCCAGCTATGCCATTCATTACATTGTCTCCCTATTCCCTATATAATCCAATTCAACCTCTTCATCCTCATCTGCAGAGCCCTTAGCCTCACCTCACCCCTTACATCTCTGACATCATCTCTTTCCACACTCCCTCGCTCGCTCTGCACTGCCAGCACCTCAAACCCTCACTAGTAAACACATAACACTCTCGCGTCCAAGCTAATCTACTTCTATGGAACAAACTCCTACGTCCAATTAGACACTTCACCAGCCTCAAATGCTTTAAATGCTCCTTAAAATCCCACTTGATCATCAAACCAGCGTTCTCCCTTCAAAGTCCAGCCTCATTGGCCCAGTTGTTCTACACCCACATTCTCACTTCATGTCACCCCTTGTAGCCTCAGCCTCACCCCACCCATTAGAAGATAAAATCTCCTTCCTCATATCTTTCTCTGGTCCCACATTGTCCACCTGTGCATCCTTGTTTCTATTTCTAAGAAATTTCTGTAAATTAGCAAGCAAAAGTACGCTTTTCTATTTCCTTAATAAAGATGGAATCATGACATCAACTTCAACAATACCTAATAAGTATAATTTACCCCACAGAACCATAACATGAAAATGGGTTTTTCGTGAAAGGTAGCACAGTCTAAAAATGGTGTGCGAGCACTGTTATTTACTTCCATCAGAAAAAAACAGATGACAAATGTTATTATAGAATGGCATGAAATTAGTATTCTAATTGAATGCACTACAGCTCTGATATTTACTGAATACATCACACACCTACTGTTGCGATGAATTATTCATTGTACAAAAAAGAAGCTGCCAAAACACAATCAAAGGAAACTAAAGAAACAATGAATAACCTTTAAGTGAGTGGTAGGAGTTTGTAATCACTTAAATGTTCCCTTTAGGAAAACAAGCATTCTGCCCCTGGATTTCTCTATGAACACTGTAGCACATTTGGCATTTAATGTTAAAGCAGCTTGTGTGCCTGTAGAGTCATTTCCTGCACAATTGTCATGCAGAGTACTTATTTTGCTATTTATTTCTTCTTTCTGCAGCTTGCTTTACATATCATTTTTCGTTTCATGATCAGAACTCGTAAGTACAATTACTCATAAAAATAGCTGAAGTATTTTATTTTACATTTTTAAGCATATAATTAATTTTGCAATATGTGGCAAAAGGTTGGTTCATGTTTACCATAAACACTTACACCCAATCTATCCAATAGTAATAGCAAATCTTACATCCATTAATCAAGGCCTTTAGAAATATATTATAATATTACAATTTATTCCTATACAGTTAATATAAGAGTACTATTTAAATGCAAAACCCCCTCAAACAATACTGTATTTTTAAATGCAAGAAATTATGAATATCATAGTGCCACTAAATATATCTATATATTTTTATGTCATATGGCATAGAGAAGAAATACATAGTAAAACAATTATAAAAACATGCATGGTTTCTAGAACTGGATGAAGGGCATTGGAAGTCTTTTAATCTTCCTTGACAATGATTCATCCATTAGCTTTTCAACAACACATATAATTTTTCACTCTGCTCATCTCAATCAAAAAGCTAAAGCATAAAAATCTAATCAGCCTTTTCTTAAACAAATCCATAAGCAGCTTCATTCATAAAATGTTAAATGCCAGTTACATAACAATTTATTCACAATATATAATCCTGGGATATTTATATTACATAAAGTACTGGAATAAATCATTCCTACTTAAAGTGGACTTTTCATGAAATCCTTAAATAAAGTCTAGAATGCAGTTATATATTTTGCAAAATAGCAAGAGGGACATAAATAATTATGCTATAAGTTGTTCCCTTTGCAGTCGACAAGAGGAGCCTTCGTAAATCAATATGTATATAAAATTCATGCATGATTATTATTAATAGGCAATTGATGATGTTCCATGCCACTGGCCATTTCAAGTTTTGTACATCTACAAAATGTTGCAAGCTATGGTACATGCTACTGCATCATATTATTTATAATGTTCTTTTGCCACTTAATGGGGAGCCATTTATAAATTACAGTGACAACCCATTAATATTACAAGTGCCATTGTGACATCACAAATTTATAGATGCAGTTGTTTCTAGTTTTCACACATTCATATAAAAAAGTGACATATTTTGCCCAAACATGAAATATGCTAATGAACGATGGAAGACAATAATGGACAGAACTGTAGGGCAATCCCCATGGAATGCAGGATATCTACATAAATTGTATTCATTTCTACATAAACAAGTTTTTGTTTTTCCGAATACAGTAAAATGAGCCTCAAGGGTTGGAGATTGAAGGAGTTAAATTTTTACATGTGTCAGTAGACCTTAAATATACACAATTTAGTTTCAGGAGGTACATAAACCTGCTCATTTACCAAATTCAATAGGATGCCATTTGGTTAGTCTTGAGGTAAGCTGAAAGAGAAACGTAGGGTGCATCATGGTGTAATAGTTTAAGGTTCCAAAAATAAAGGTTGGCCTGCTAAGAATCCTGCTCATTTAAAGCTGGTGTGGCTCAAAGGTTTCATGCCATGAAAAACAGTAGCTGACGGCACATCAGCTAGTCAATTGAAAATTGGGAGGCTATAAGAAAAAACTTTGTAATTACTAGATAAAAGCAGTTCTGATTCAGAGAAATCCGACAATATTCGACACTGGGGATCTAAGTTGAACTGGAACGTGACTGAAAACGAGGCAAAGCGTCTATTCTGGTAAAATGCCCGATCTCGCTAGTTTTGATTGATATTGTCTATATATAGCCCTCCCTTGTATTCTCATCTGCCATTTTAGAAGTGGTATAATGTGGATATGAGTTTAGCTGCAATTCTGTGCTAAGAAAATTGCTTAGATATGGTTGGTCAGGGTGAAAGAGGCTATTGCAATAGCTGTGATTTAACTGCAGTTTACTTAGAGATCAATCTGCTAGAATGTCTCTCCAGCAGTCCTCTAGGATGCGTTCACGGCCTTTCTCAGGGGGAAACTTGTTAAGCAAGTCTATGATACCAACAATTTAATAGGAGTCTGGAGATGGCTTTGGAATAATGGTGTAGGTACTTGCAGTGCCTCTACCTCTGGTCCCAAACTAGGAAGGACAGACTCCTCTGGTTGCAAGCACAGTTAGACTGGAAGGACCATCTATTGTTAAATCAAAATGCTAGCCTCTCTTCTCTCAATATCGTAATTACTTTCATATGGGGACAGTTATTTGGCCTGTCTGGCTAGGGATGCTCTGCCGACCAAGACCATCCATGCCATTTACAATGACAAATGTGAAAAATTCTTTAGAGGCAGTGAGATGGTGCATACATTCCTCCAGTACTACCGGGACCTCTATGTGTCATACCCAACTCTGCTCTTACCTAAATTTCGTTAAGAACCCGAGACTTTCCCAGGAGGAGGTGGAGCAGTTCAATGCGCCCCTTACTTTGAAGGAGGTCGAAATGGCCATATCCACGTTACTCAATCATAAGGCACAAGGGGTCGATGGATTCCGTATTGAGCTGTAAAAGAAATTCCGCTGCTTTTTTGTCCCGCAGTTGCTGGATATTTTCCAGCATCTTTTTGAGCTGAAAACTTTACCTCCCCCCATGTCAGAGGCTAAAAATTGTGCTGCCTAAGCCTGGGAAGGACCCTCTTAGTCCTGACTCCTACTGCCTGATTTCACTTCTATGCACTGACGTGAAAATCCTGGCCAAAATACTCTCTCTTTGTTTGAACTCTATGAACACTATGTCCAACCTCTAGCGTTGGTTTACACAAATCCAGTTGACCCATGGGGTGGCTGTGGTGGTGTCGCTAGTTGCTGCTAAGGCTTTTGATTTGGTGGAGTGGAGTTACTTATAGGAAATTCTTCACAGGATTTGGCTGGGAGATGGGTTTATTAAATGGGTTCAATTACCGTACTCCGCACAAGCAGCGAGAGTCTCTGTCAATGGACAAACTACTGCCACTTTAGGTCTGGGTCGGCGAATCAGGCAGGAGTCCATTATCCCTCACACTGTTTGACCTCTCCATAGCGCCCTTGGCGTGTTTGTTCTGAGTACATCCGAAAATGAGTGGCCTTCCACTTGGGATGGTTCGGGATTCTATAGCCCTGTATGCTGTTGACATGCTGCTTTTCCTATCTGATCCGCATGTCTCTCTGGATAATTTCTTCCAAATGGTTGATGAATTTGGACGCTTTTCTGGTTTTTAGTTAATTGGGATAAGTCCTATGTCCTTCCGCTACATGGTGTCACATGGCTCTCATTCGGCTTCCACAACCGAAGACCAAGACGTTCACCTGTTCCCCATTGAAGCATACTTCAGCTGTTGGCGTCCTGGCTTTGGTTCTGCGCATGCGCAGACCCTAAGCCTTTGTGTCCTCTGCATGTTTCCCATTGGTTCTCAGTTCTGGCTCCAAACTTGAAAAGGCACTTCCTCTTTCTCCTCAGGGCCTGTTGATCAAGTTACCTGCCTGATTAGACTTAGTCTGTCTCCTGTACCTTTACTTTGGTTCCTCAGTGCCTCCTTGCCCTTGTTACCTTGCTGGCTGGATCATCCACGCTGCAACTGTCTCCACTGTGCTGCTGTACTATGGGCTATACTGCTCAAGCTGCACCTGCCTCTGTTACCTTGCTGGCTGGACCGTTCACACTGCACCTGTCTCTGCTGTGCTGCTGTACTACGGGCTATACTGCTCAAGCTGCACCTGCCTCTGTTACCTTGCTGGCTGGACCGTTCACGCTGCACCTGTCTCTGCTGTGTTGCTGTACTACAGGCTATACCACTCAAGCTGCACTTGTCTCTGCTACTCTGCTAGCTGGACTGTTCATGCTGCAACTACCTTCATTGTGTCGTTATATTACAGGCTGTATTGCTCAAGCTGCACTTAGCTACGTGACCCTGCTGGCTGGACCGTTCACGCTGCACCTATCTTTTGTGCCACTACACTACAGGCTGTATTGCTCAAGTCACACTAACCTCCATTAACCCGCTAGTTGAATTTTTCACCCTGCATCTGTCTTCACTCTGCTACTTGACTGAACAGCTTGCATTCCATCCACTTCCATCGTGTCTCTACATAACATCTTATTACTCCCCTAGGATCTCGCCTGACACTCCTGGTAGGCGACGCGACCTGCGGGCAGACACCGCTAAGTTCAAATCACCTTGCGGTGGTCACTAATGAATACCATCCATCAGTTAGACTCCGCGCCCTGCTGGGAGTAGCACCAAGTTGGGCAGATCCAAGAATCCAGTGTACCAAACTGTGACACATGGTGTCATACGCCCGGCTACCTCTATGGGCCACTTTTTGAAATGGACGTGCCGCTTCCAATATTTAGGGGTGTGGTTTTCTACTTCTAGTGCTGAGTCTGTTTTCCTAAACTTGGACCCTCTTATAAAATATTTTAAACAGAGATCCCATACTTGGAAAAAACTTCCTCTTATGATGACTGGCAGAATAAACTTATTTAAAATCATTGACCAGCCAAAATCTTTGTATATTCTTCAGATTGTCTGTACTTTGCTGATCCAAGGGTGACAGGGACTAGTCCTTCCGAACCTGAGACTGTATTACTATGCGAATCTACTTACCCATTTGATTGGCTGACTGGGGAATCTGTGCTCTGAAGCATTGTCGGGTTCATTGCTGAGCAGGCAGGGCCCTCTCTTTCTTCTAATATTACCACTCCCCCTCTCTTTCTCTGTCTGGGTCTCTCTCTCCCTTGGAAGTGTTACTGGTGAGTGGATGCTACCAACAAGTGTCATCGATTGTCCAACAAGCGGTGGTTATTCAGCACACTACTCAGTGCATTCTAGTTGGCCGGGGGCATGAACCCCACACTCTTCTGTGGAATAATTCTGCCATTGCGGAGTTTGATAAATTAAGGGACTATAACAACTGGTGGAGGTGGAGGGTTACTGCCCTAGGCCACCTATATGGCAATGTGTTTAAAAGCTTTCACGCAAATCCACCGGAATGGGAAATACCTAATTCTGCCTTCTATTGCTACCTGCAACTAAAACATGCTTGTATTATTATTATTATTATTATTATCATTTATTTGTTAGGCGCCACAAGGTATCCGCAGCGCCATACACAGTACAAACAGAAGACTATACAGGGTGAAACAGTACAGTACAATAAACAAAAAATACCAATACTTCAGAAACTCCACGCGGGCTAATACAATAAGCAAGGAGTAGAAGAACAGGTGAGGAGACAGGAGGGAAGATGGCCCTTCTCATGTGAGCTTACATCCTAAGGGAGGGTGGACAGAACAGGCACAAGGGGAGCCAGAAGTGGCAAAGGGAGAGAAGGAAGATTGAGTGGAGGAGGTAAGGTGGTTAAGTAGATGGTTGGTAGGCTTTACGGAAGAGGTGAGTTTTCAGTGCACGTTTGAAGGAGCACAAAGTAGGAGAGAGATGGATGGAACGAGGGAGGTCATTCCAGTGAAGGGGGGCTGCACGGGAAAAGTCCTGGATTCTGGAGTGGGAAGAGGTGATGAGAGTGGAGGAGAGGCGGCGATCATTGGCTGAGCGCAGGGAGCGGGCAGGAGTGGGAATGGAAAGGAGGTTAGAGATGTAGGGGGCAGTAGAGTGGGAGAGAGCCTTGTAAGTAGTGGTGAGGAGTTTGAAAAGGATTCTGTAGGGGAAGGGAAGCCAGTGTAAAGAGAGGCAGAGAGGGGAGGCCGTGGAGGAGCGGCGTGAGAGTCTAGCAGACGCATTAAGTATAGAGCGGAGGGGGGAGAGGTGGGAGTGGGGGAGGCCAGTGGAGGAGGTTGCAATAATCCAGGCGAGAGATGATGAGTGCGTGGATGATAGTTTTGGTGGCGTCCTGAGAGAGATAGGGATGGATGCGGACGATGTTGCATAGTTGGAAGCGACAGGTTTGGGCAAGGGAATGAATGTGGGGAGCAAAAGAGAGAGAGGAGTCAAGGGTGACACCCAGGCAGCGGAGTTGGGTAACAGAGGAGATGGTGGTGTTATTGACAACAATAGAGAGGTCATGGTGGGAAGGGAGCCTGGGCGGAGGAAAGGCAATGAGTTCAGTTTTAGAGATATTGATTTTGAGAAAGCGAGCAGACATCCAGGAGGAGATGACGGAGAGGCAGTCAGATACCCGAGAGAGGAGGGTGGAAGAAAGATCAGGAGAAGAGATGTAGAGTTGAATGTCGTCAGCATAAAGGTGATACTAAAGACCGAAGGAGGAGATGAGAGCACCAAGGAAGGAAGTATAGAGCGAGAAGAGTAACGGGCTGAGAACAGAGCCTTGCGGGACTCCTACAGGGAGAGGGTAGGGGGAGGAGGAAGAACCAGACGTGGATACGGAGAAGGAGCGGTTGGCGAGGTATGAGGTGAACCAGGCATGAACAGATCCAGAGAGACCAAGAGAGAGAAGAGTTTGCAGCAGGAGGGGGTAGTCCACGGTGTCAAAGGCTGCGGAGAGGTCAAGGAGGATGAGTAGGGAGAAGTGACCTTTGGACTTGGCCAATAGGAGGTCGTTAGTAACCTTGGCCAGGGCAGTTTCGGTGGAGTGTTGGGGGCGGTAGCCGGATTGGAGAGGGTCAAGGAGGGAGTAGTCAGAGAGGTGTCTGGCGAGGTGGCTGCAGACAATCCGCTCTAGTAATTTGGAGGCATAGGGGAGTAGTGAGATAGGGCAATAATTAGCGAGAGAGGAGGGGTCAAGATTGGGCTTTTTGAGGATAGGAGAGATAAGAGCGTGTTTAAAAAAGGAGGGGACTACACCAGAGGAGAGTGATAAGTTGAATAGGTGTGCGAGGTAAGAACAGGCAGTGGGAGAGAGAGAGCGGAGGAGGTGAGAGGGGATGGGGTCGAGAGGGCAGGTAGAGGGTGGGGAGGAAAGAATGAGGGAGCGAACTTCTTCACCTGTTGTGGGGCAAAAGGAGCACCAAAGTTGGTTGTCTGAGGGAGGAGAAGCAATGAGGGTGGCGGGAGAAGGGGAGGAGGAGATGTTCAGTCTGATGGCCTCAATTTTGGAAGAGAAAAAGGTGGCAAAGTCAGAAGCGGAGAGGGAAGGCGGGGGGGAGGGGGGGAGAGTAGGGAGTTGAAGGTGGAAAAGAGGCGGTGGGGATTGGAGGACTGAGAAGAAATGAGGGACTTAAAGAAGGATTGTTTAGCGAGGGAGAGGTCAGAGCAGAAAGAGGAGAGGATGAATTGAAAGTGAAGGAAGTCAGCCAGTGAACGAGATTTTCTCCAGAGGCGCTCAGCAGTGCGAGAGCACTTTAGGAGGAAGCGGGTGAGTTTGGAGAGCCATGGTTGAGGAACAAGGCGGCGGCGGATAGAGGAGGCTGGAACGACAGCGTCAAGGGCAGTAGAGAGGGAGAGGTTGTAGAGAGAGGACGCCTGGTCAGGACAGGCCAGGGAGGGAAGGGGAGAAAGGAGAGAATCAAGAGAGGAGAAGAAAGATGTAGGGTCAATAGCATCGAGGTTGCGCCTAGTGAGGGTGGCTTTAGGTGGGGCAGGAGCAGGGGAGGAGGACAGCGTGAAGGAGAGGAGATGGTGGTCAGAGAGTGGGAAGGGGGAGTTGGAGAAGTCAGAGAAATCACAGATATGGGAGAAGACAAAGTCGAGGGAGTGACCAAGACAGTGGGTGGGTGAGGAGGTCCACTGAGTAAGGCCTAGAGAGGAGGAGAGAGCTACAAGTTTGATGGTGGTGGGGTCAGAACATTTGTCAATGGGGATATTAAAGTCGCCAAGTATGATGGTCACACATGTAATTTTAATCTTAATTTTACCTTTAACTTTAGCCTTGAAAAGGTGTTATTGGTTTGATATATGGAACTATTTTGATTCTAAATGCGGTGAACTGCTTCATGTTTTCTGATGTCAATGTGTGACCTGCACGGAATGCAATCAGCCTATAATGGGTTATATTACTTTTTGCTGCGCTACTGTATACTTAAATCTGGTACAATTTGTGTCCCAATTTCTGAGAGGCTATGAAAGGTAGGACCCATTATACAACAACATATAAAAGAAGCTCAGGAAGTGCAGAAGAGAAGTTATGTAAAAATTCCATATCTGGGGACAAGGTCCTAGTCCCAGTCCCATACCAGGAAAGCAAACTTTTCCTCCACTGGCAAGGTCCGTATGAAGTCATAGTTTGGGAGGAGAAGGGAGGAACAAATATACCACTTTAATAGTGAAAAGTTTGAAGTGCCCATAAAGCCAGCTTTATCTATTAGGCAGAAACAACAGATTGAGGAAATGATATGCCGGAACAGGGATGTCTACTTTCCTATTCCTGGGCATTCTACTTTAATTGAACACAACATTGTCACTCCATCAGGAGTTGTAGTAAAGTAGAAGCTGTACAACATTCTCAAAGCCAGATGATCCAGCTAAACGTGATTGAGGAACTAGTGAGTGGAACAGCCCACTGTGCTTGTTCCAGAAACCCAAAGGGAGTATAAGGTTCTGCAATGACTTTAGGCAGCTAAACACTGTATCCCAGTTCGATGCCTACCCATTGCTATGTGTGGACGAACTCATCGAAAATCTAGCTAGTAGTTGCTATCTGACTACCCTTGATTTATCCAAGGGGTTTTGGCAAGTTCCCCTTACCTCCTCAGCCAAACCAAAGACTGCATTTTCCACCCCTGACAGTCTCTTCTAGTATAAAGTCCTACCCTTTGATATATACCCCAGACTGGAAGTCACATCTGGCCAAAGAAGCTTCATTGAGGCCTATGGAATTAATAGCTAATCCAGAAAAGTGTGCTATAGCTATAAGAAAAGCCAAATATTTGGGGAACATTGCATTGTCGAGTGAGGGCAACTAAACTAGACAAGGCGGAAGCAGTCAAAAATTGGCCAAGATCATAAAATAAATTGCAGTAAAGAACCTTCCTAGGCTTAGTAGGTATCTATAGATGATTTGTGAGCCATTCCGCTGCTCCACTCATGGATATGTCAAAGAAAAGTTGTCCAGATAGATTAGCCTGGTCTGTCTCTGCAGAGGCTGCTTGGTCAGATGTTCGTTTATTCCTCTGTTCCTTTCCAGTTCTACGAACGCCTGGCTCTACCCGGAGGTTCTTCCTTCAAACCGATGTTCCTCCAGTGTCAGCTTAGGTGCAGTCTTATCGCAGAAGGATGGAATATAAAATCCTGTCTTATATCTAAGTAGGAAGTTAATTCTATTGCAGTGGATGCAAAACAACCGGGCGGTAAATGCCAAGGTAACCTGCTGGTTTTTGGCTCTGCAACCTTTCAGATTCACAGTGGAATATAGACAAGGGATTTTGCATAATAATGCAGATGCATTGTCATGGAAATCTGTGCTCCTCGCGTAATCCGCGCCCCCTACTTGGTGACACTAGGAGGAGGGATATGTGATAAAGGGAGGTGTTTTCCACAGGCTTCTAAAAGAGGAGACAGTTATTTAGCTGGCAATCTGCAGAGAAAATCTGCAAACAGAGTTACACATTTGTACAGTAGTTAAACTAAGTTAAAGAGATACAGGTGGAAGACATACTGTATGTGTGACACCTCTCCCCTCATCCTGTCTCAGCACCTTTCCCCAACTTTCTCTATTTTTCTCACCCCCTCCTCGCTTTATTTCTGTCCTCCATATCTCTCTCCCCTCCTTTCTTTATCATCCCATTCTCTCCCCTGCCTCCCATCATCTCTACCTCCCCTCTCCCCTTTCTCACCTCCCCCACCTTTCAAATTATAAACACCCGTTTATCTCAAATATTAGGTGGGGCTATAGATTACACAAATATTTAATACATTTATAAAATAGCTATCCTCAAAAAAGTTATTTTAAAATACTTTATTTTAAATGTGGCAGAAAATTGTCTTTCTTATAAATAACTCTTTTCTTTTAAATAAATTTCACAGAAGGTAACTTTAAAATTATTTTAGTTATACTAACTGAACCCAGAAATTGTTTGTTTTACAACTGTTTGTTTTACAAATGCTTCTATTTCATTCAAATTAATATTCCAGTTGGTGTGGTTGAAATTATTTTAATATAATCAATATATTCAAAATTGTCAAATTTGACTTTTAAACTAGATATACAAGTAATACAAATGTAAAAATGAAAAAGTGTAAATGTAAATAGCAAAAGCTAAAAAGCAAATGTTGAAAAATACACTCTATTTCTCCTTTTCACAATACAATACACCCAATACACACCATAGAGACAAAAGTTTTACTCTGGAGGTGAACAAGCTGAACAGATACTTCCTTTGCAAATGCATTTTAACTGGTAAATCAACAAATTGCTTCATGGATTTCCAAATATTGTGATCAAATTTGACGTATCAAGCACAAACTGAATATTGACAGATTTGCACATCTGCAAGCAGAGCCGGATTTCCCGCTAGGCAACCTAGGCACCTGCCTAGGGCCTAGCGGTTCTCTGGGGGCCCAGATGGGGGGGACAAAACAGAAAAAAAATAAAAAAAAAATTTGGGCCCCTACCCCGACTCGCGACAAGATGCAGGGTTCCCCGTTACGATGAACGCTCACGAAGCAGGTCCTCAGTGATGGTACAATGTGGGAGAGAGACGGCATGCGTTCCACAGTGTCAGAATGTATAAAACCATCCGGAAGTGACGTGCGTTCCACTGTCGGCATTGTACCATCACTGAGGACCTGCTTCGTGAGCGCGATTAGCGCTGTTCATCGTAACAGGGATCCCTGCATTTTGTCATCGCCATTGGACTCCTTGGACTCCATTTGACTGCTGGACTGTATGAGGTTGGCCTATGACTGTTCTCTAATTGGACCTCATTGCCCCATACTATGTTCCCTTAACCTGATTGGACTGTAATAAGGATATACCATCTTTCCAACAGAGCTCTCTAGCAGCCTCCACTGTTCCCCTTTACTTGGAACTCGCAGACCATGGCTGTTTGACCAATTACTATTGTAACAATTGCAGTGTCAGACTGCCATTCATATGGCAATTGTGGACATTCATTTGTATTATTTGTATGTAAACATTAAATGTTTTTTGTTTTAACCCCCATGCTGTGATTCCAACGTTATCACCCATCTTCTCTACATATTCTTACCTAATTGCATTACAACTAATTATTTTTGTTATAAGACAATTTTGAGCGCTAATACTCTACCATATTACTACAGGGGGCATGTATTATGATGGAAGATGCAGGGCATAGGGGGCATGTGTGATGGAAGATGCAGGGCACAGGGGGCATGTGTGATGAGAGGGACAGTAATGAGGGGCCACATGGTGATGCAAAAGGAGCAGCGTGATCATCATCATCATCATCATCATCATTTATTTATATAGCGCCACTAATTCCGCAGCGCTGTACAGAGAACTCATTCACATCAGTCCCTGCCCCATTGGGGCTTACAGTCTAAATTCCCTACTATAGACACACACTCACACACAGACAGACAGACAGACAGACAGGGAGAAACTAGGGTCAATTTTTGATTGCAGCCAATTAACCTACCAGTATGTTTTTGGAGTGTGGGAGGAAACCGGAGCACCCGGAGGAAACCCACGCAAACACAGGGAGAACATACAAACTCCACACAGATAAGGCCATGGTCGGGAATCGAACTCATGACCCCAGTGCTGTGAGGCAGACGTGCTACCCACTAGGCCACTGTGCTGCCACACTGTGATGTGGGGGGGCGTGCGGGGCTGGGGGGTGCGTGTGCGGGACTGGGGGGCGCGTGTGCGGGGCTGGGGGGCCCAAACCAATATCTTGCCTAGGGACCCATGAGGTGTTAATCCGGCTCTGTCTGCAAGTACGGCGCATACATAATGGTAAAGTTTTAAAAATATATTGTGCAAGTTAATAAAAAAGCAACTACACACCACAAACACTAATTTAGGAAGTGCCGTTAATGCACAGCCCAAACGCCTTGGTGTTCTTAGATGGACAACAATGTAGATTCATACTCTCTGCTCAGGACACCCCTACACATCCTAGAAGTTCGCCTAGGTGTGTAGAGAGACAGAAACGTTACCTCATACATTGAATAAAAAGGTTCCATTTTTCTATTAAAAAAGCTGCCCAGTTTAGCCTCATTTATGGCTTAAATTAAACAAGAGAGTGAGGGGACTTTGGGACTGTATTTCTTACATGTGATGCTTTTGTGTTTTTGAAGCTTTGTTTTGCGTTGACAGAAAGGGGTTTCTATGCACACTTTGTCTAATATGCAACTGGAAGGCCCAAAACGCTCTGAACTAGTTTAACAATCAAACATTTTGCAGAGTGGAAATGACTAGGTTCCCCTCCGCACACTAAGAAATGCCCATAAAAATTTTCCCTCTCTACCTATTTATTTAATTTAAACAATATCACTCTGCAAAATGAGCACCAACTTCTGGCCTGTCATGTTACTCTGTAAATTTACAATTATTATTGTTTATTTGTAAGGTGCCACAAATTACACAGCACCGGACAGTCAGCATATAGGTCACAAAAATGCTTTAAAAATACATTAAAGTATAAAATTATAAATACAAGATATCCAATTAAATTGCAAGTAGTCTATAGTCATGTAGCAATTGAGTAAGTAAAGGTTAAACATAAAGCCATAACAATCATACAGATAAGAATTATATATTAACAATAACAGGTGCATACTATGTAGACAAAGAAAGTGCAGAAAAAAGACATGAGGTAGAGAGGACCCTTACAGTTTAAAGAGAAAGGGAAGGCGGAGTAGAACAAATGGTATACATCTGGTTATTGACCAAGCAGGAGATTATGAGATAGTGGACCAGAGTCTTGCTTATGTCCTGGGTGTGAAAGAGATGAATATTGTCAATGTTATAAAGGAGGACTCAATAAGACTGTGAAAGGAACTGTGTGTGTGGAGTGAATCTGAGAATCGAAGATGACCCAAAGGTAGCAGACTTGTGGAACAGGGGAGAGTGTGATGTTATCTATCATGAGAGAGATGGAGGAAGGGAAAATAAGTGGATAAAATGATAAGCTCAGGTTTGGACATATAAGTTTGAGGTAGCATTGACACATCCACGTGAAGATGTCAGAGAAGGTTGGACACGCAGAATAACAGAGATGGAGAGAAGGAGAGAGGTGGAGGAAAAGTAAACTTGGGTATTGGGCTTGGACCATACCCCGGCATATAGAGAAAGTAGAGCAGAGTTTGAGTCAGAAGTAGAGACACTGAAGGAGCAATCAAGAAGGTAGGAGGCCAGCCAGTAGAGGACAGTGCTGCTAAAGCCAAGGGTGCTATTTAAAGGATGGTGATTGTCAAAAGTGGTGTGAGGTCAAAAACAATGAGCAGTTGTGAAACACTGCACTGACCCTTCTCCACCAACTCACAGCGGTCTACTCTCCCCTGAGACCCCGCAATTTTTTTGCTCAACAAAGCTGCCCCATCTATAAACAAACCAACAGATTGTCTGACACTTCAGGTTAGTCAAGCTTGTAAACTACTGATAGCCTGAGATTGGAAAAAGACACTTCCCCTTTTTTGTTTTCTCTCATTGAACTTGTTCTACAATGCTGTCTGTTGAACAAAGAGTGAAAATAAAGAAATTAAAAAAATAATAATAATAATGAATGAGCAGGGAGTAGCAACCTGAAAATTTAGCTTAAAGTAAATAGGTCACTTTAGTGAGGGCAGTATCAATGGTGTGGAGATGGTGTAAGCTTGACTGGAGAGAGTCAAGAAGAGAGTAGGTAGAGGAAAAGTGGGACAGTCGGTTGTAAATGCTAGATGCACTTGCACAAGTCAAGTTACACAGCACTATGAAAAAGTATTTTGTGCTGTGTCTCAGCCTTGTTTTGATTCATATATGCCTTCCACACTATGCTGTATAGCACAAAAAGCAGAGATTGAAGAATATTGATTGAAAAGATTAATATGCGGTACAGTGTGTTAAATAATGTAGGCTACAAATGCCCGAAGATCAAAATTGCTGAGTTCTTCCCATATTTAATTTTTTTTGCAAAAAAATCTATAGTAGAAATCTGATCATTCATTCTGTTAGATTTGCTTAAGTATAGTTTTCCAGGTTGTTGACCTTTTAAATTCGTAGAGCAATCTAGACAGAATCATATATCTAAATGTGTTCTGAAATAAATATCAAACAGATTAATAATGAAAACTTAACTCTGTTGCTTAATTATTATGCTTATTTTGGTTGCATTCAATTTCCCTAGAATATAAAAATATGTTATAATGGTCCAGATTCCAGTTTGAAAGAAATGCCTTAGGTGATGAATCATGGCTGATGGATTTTGTATGCGTCCATGCAGCTGTTCATATTTAATGGCATGCATAGAAATTCAAGGATTGTATTTGACTGTTTGTATTCGTTTTTTGCCTGTGGTGAGTAATAAACGGCTGAACTGAATAGCAGATGATGCCATTTCGTGACTGCAAAAATGTGTCATTTATTTGGTCCAGGATTCCCACACAATAAAAATTGTGATATTAGCATTACTTCTAATATATGTTTTCACTGTTCAATTTAATTTATTCTTAGATGCTCTTAAATTTAGTTTAATTATTAGTGACAATAAAATAGGCATTAAAAACATAGTATATGTAAGCAGATTCAAGAAATTAGAATTTGCTGAGTTATAATTATCTCCTAAATTTGTATATAATGCAGCCTTTAGTATAGAAATAATATGTGTACAAATATTTAAGTAATTTCTATATAATTTAGTTTAATATTACCTGCTAGGGAAACAGCTGATAGAACATGTGTTCTTCAGTTAAAATACTTTATTAAACAGTTACCCCGTAAATACTTGGATATCAATGTGAGTAGCCTTCAAAGTGAAATATAAAAACATTTGTGCAGATTAAACAATTTTGTACAATATACTTTAAATTCACTACCAGGGTCAAATTAACAGGCTCTTACTACTCAAACCACTTGTAACATGTAGTATTTCTTATTCCTGTAGCTCAGACTCTCGAAAGCCCTTTTGTGATTGGAATAAATTTTCCTTCTTTGCTGCACTTAGCACTAAAAACAAAAGGGTATATATTATGTAAATGTAAAAAAAAAAAAAAATGAGATACTCACATTTTCTGTTTAGATAACGTAAACTGTAACAAATATTGGAATCTCAGCCATTTATAATTTCATTATTAAAGAAATGTACTTAAAACATATATTTAGCAATCCTTTACTAGGAAAGTCTAGCAATACAAACACTTTCACAAGGGTAGTAATGTTTATACAGTGAAGTAGAAATTTACAAATTGATACACTAACAAGTATGAAACTCCAAATTGAGCCAGAGCAACATTAGAGGAATTTTATGATCACTCAGCAAATATAACTATTGTGGCAAGAGCCCGCTGCTGCTGAAGCACACGTGAACAACTTCTTCCTTTTTATGTAGCTTTATTGTCAGGATGGTAAATGTTTTGACACCGTATACTTTCACAGCAATCAAGGAGACCCTAAACGCTAGCTATACATAGACCAGCTCCCTCTCAAGACCAGCCAGCTTCCCCAGCGTTGGTCTCAGTGAACAAATGACACAAACAAGCTTTTATACATGATACTCCTCCCCCAGCCTTAGCTTGATGTACAGGTGACACACCCACCTTCTCTTTAAGAGAAAAGACCCATCAGTGGCTCTGTTTGAACTAACAGACAAACCCTCTCTGTTTGCTGAGAGGAAGCAGCTTCCAAATCATGTAAGTTAACCTTAAACTACACATACGTCTTTACTTGGTTTAACCTGAATCTAGGTGCATAACTGCGCCAATGTCTTACTCTGCTTGTATGTTTTCTTTGCATCTTGTCAGATAAATGCCTCCCTTTGTTACACTATGTAGATGTCATACACAGGGAAATGCATTCAACCATTTCAATGCAATGCTAGCCTTCTGCTGGATTCCAGGCAATGCATCTGAAATCTCAGCTCCACGACTGATAGTAGAGTTGGATAGGCTGTAAAAACCAGAGCAATAGTAGAAAAAAAATTGTAGCCCCCTATTACATTTTATATTTAGTTTGACTTGGCAAACAAATACTTTGAACCACAAACATGACAAAAAATCTAAATGGATGAATGATTTATACTTGGATGGTATATAGAAAAAGGATAAGGTTTTTTTTGGCACAAACCATATGGTGTTTCATGTCAACTCAGGAGCGATATATTCATATATTTTATTGAGGAGAGGGAGCACATCTTTTTGTTCCTGCTGAATTTAATTCTTTGTCCTCTGCCACTTGTGTCTAGTTTTGTCAGTATGCATACGTGTGTGTGCCAGTTTGAGTAGCCTTGCTATCATAATACCTGCTGAAGATTCTCCTTCATCAAATAAGGGAAATGATCTCATCACACAATTTTAATAACCCAAATTTCCAGGGATTACATTTTCATCAGCTTACCAGTAAAGGGGTAAAAACAGCAATAAAAATACTTAATTGAAAACTCCATATATAAAACATCTATTCATATATACATATGATTGATAAACAGATCTAATAAACCGGCTCACATTAGATCTATCATTTCAGCTTTTTCATGGTGGTCTCTGTGTAATAATGGAAAATGCTCTGCTCATATTATCTATGTATAAACATTTTTAATTACAAATGGGTAAAGGAGATTTAGTTATTGATTAATGACAGTCACTAAGGATGTGGGTTGGAAAAATACGTCATCATGTATTGAGAAATTTTGAAATATTTTTACACGTTTTGTTTTTACTTGCTGAAAATACTCAAACTTTAAGCAATGTTGAGTTGGTAGTGGCACCGGTGTTAATGGTGGTATTAAAGTAATTCTATCGTGCTCCAGTTTCCTCCCACACTCCAAAAATCATACTAGCAGGTTAATAGGCTGCTGATAAAATTGAGCTTAGTCTCTCTCAGTCTGTCTATATGTTAGGGAATTTAGACTGTAAGCCCCAATGGGTTGCCCTCTGAAACGGAAGATCAAATATCAGCCTGGTATGGTATGAGACATGCATTGTGGCTAATGATCCTTCTATTCACGATTATAAACGGGTCGTTTATATTGGGTGGTGGTGGTCTCATTTGGTCCCTAGCTCTCCATTTCGTTCACCTCCACAATCATGTGAGAGAGATGGTGAAACATTTTTTTTTTTTTTCTGTCTCTTTGCTAATGCACAATACAGTTTGTCACATTTAATTTCAATAAATAAAGTTTTTAAAATAAATAAAAAATAGGCCCCATATACACTTTTTATAATTTCCAAAAACTTTAATATATAACCCTGTTTCTGGGGAAAAGTTAAAAAAATAAAGAGCTCAGTTACATATAAGTGGAATACTTTATATACATGTGATCATTAGGAATCTGCAACAGATAATGTCATCTGGCTAGTAACATTATTATTTCCTCTGGACTTTATCCAAAGCATCCCATATATTTTGTGCAAAATTGCAATAATCTTCTATGTCTACATCAGGATAAACCTTGGACGATGCTTGTTATTTAATATGCTAAATATGGATTCGTTTATGTATTAAAACAATATAGGTACATTTTTCAACTTCTAATCTCATTCTCAAATCTCAACTATTTTATGTTAATTCATCATAAAGAGCTATACAGCGTGCAAGGCACTGTTTCTGTTCCGCGAGTGCAAAGAGGTAAATAACAGATTGAACAGCTGTTATGATGAACTATTCGAACCTTGTCAACTTCATTACTGTCTTCCATTCTATGCGCACAGGAATTCTGCCTTATGGGTCAATTCATTTTATCACTTTCCCACTTCTAATGCTTTACCTTTGTTACTCATAAAGTACTGTATTTCAAATTGCATATAGGAAATTCTAATGATGTGCTTGAAATTACCATAACAACTTCTCAAATCACATACTATTGAAAGGTTTAATTGCATCTAGCCATAGCTCTCTACGTGTATAATAAAAATGTAATAAAATCCATTTGTATTTAATTAGTATCAACTTGATTATTCTTTTCTCATTTCTGTGTTCCTTCAATATTTCTGTAATTAAAAACAAATACATTGAAATTAAATACCTGCTGTACATGCTCTCTAATGAATAATCTTGGATAATATTTAAGATACAACTAAATGATAATTCAGTTTGATAACAACATAATTTTGTATCCTAGCTTCACAGAAGTGTATAGTGCTATTGCTTAATTTAAAATGTATTCTTCTGAGTTACTAAGTAAGTGCCGTAAGATTTTTCTTGTTAAACTGGCTACAAATAGGGTTTATGAATTTTATTCATTGTTTATGAATAATATTTTCTTGTAAAATATAGTACATAAATTTGCCTCTGAGCAAACAATGTGGTATATCTTGATCACATTAAAAAATGCAGTAACAGAATGATCTCAATGTAGCATATCCTGTGGCCACAGGGTCTGTAGAAACATGTATGTCTATTTAAATGTCGAATTGCATTAAAAGAAAAGGCACAGTTTGTCTGTAGGTGGAATGCACAGCATTGACCTGTGTCATGCTTTAACTGCCCAGCAGGCAATACATTACCTCTTAAAGATGCCATGCAAATGGATTACCCAAATCTTAGTGCTCCAAAATGGATTTGCTTATTGCATAAGAAATGTGAAATGAAAAAGGTTTTCAATATAGAAATTATATTTCAGTATGATATTTTAGAGATATTATTATTATTATTAGAGAGAAATCATTGTTTAATGTTGTTCCACCCACCCCCATCATTCTCCCAAGAGAGCTCCCAGAGTAAGGGCAACCAGTGTGCTATTTGTAAGGCTAGGTACACACTACACAAATTTTTCGATCAATGTGTTATATATAACGATTTTACCAATGACTGAAAAAAAAGTCCCGATCATCATGCCGATTCATATGTACACACTATACATGCTTTACAGACTTAGATTTACCCTCAGATCTGTGCTCTACATCTGTCATAACCATTGGTTGAAAAGATCATGGGGTAAATCTATTAACTTTCGATTTTTGCAAGTTGCCACTATTCGATGAGTTTGCAGTGAAAGTTTAAAGCGGAAATGGCTTTAATGGCATTGTTTTGCCTTTAAAGCCATTGCTGATTTAAATTTTCACTGCAAACCCGTCGAATAGCAGTGACTTGCAAAAATCAGAAGTTAATATATTTGCCCCCACGACTCTGTAAACTCTGTGGAGATCCTTATTGTGAGTGCATATACACTTCAGAATTAGAATGACATTGTTCCATCGTTAATCGAGATTTTTAGTTCAGTTTAACAATCTCGCAGGGTACACACTATTGAAAACATTGTAGTGTGTACCCAGCCTGTCTGGTAAGCAATCTCCCCACCAGCACCACCTCCCCTCCTGCCCAGTACTGAACCCAATGCTCTGAACACAAAGAACAGGAGTGAATATTTGCTGGAGAAGCAGGTGTCTATGTAGGAGTGACTGTCACATGCTGAGCATAAGGATCTGTAGACACTGGATTTTGTAATGTGTTTTTTTGCATGTTAAAAAGCAATTAAAAACACAGCTAATGCATTTATGTATGTGTTTATGTTCAGTATGTGTTTAATATTCGTTATGTATTACAAGTGCTTTCAATCTTCATTTTTTTTAAACAGCTGTAAAAAAAACTGGACATTTTAATCTCATTCAAGCCAAAGACAGGTGGAAACGCTTCTTGAACACATTACATTGCATTTGCAATGCACTCCCATTGAGATGAATTTAAGTTTTCAACTTTGTGGGCGTGCGTCACATATACTGAAATAGAATAAGAAGCGTTAAAAAACCCACAAGTAACTGCACTTAAAAACACAAACATGTACTGTCCCATTAAACATTAGAAGCACCTCATAAATATCTAAAATAAGGACTTCAAAATACGGACTAATTACCCGTACGCATCATAAATTATCAAAACTGGCATATACTGAATGGTTATTTTAATTTTCTCATATGCAAATCTGTCTGACTATTAGGTAAAATCTTCCTTTAAACCTATAAAATATTGCATTTCCTATTGTTCTGAACAGACATGTTCTGTGTGTGAATGTAACATACTGAAAAAAAAAATAACTTACTGCTTTTCTTGTGACCAGTAAGTATTTATAATTACATTATTTCACAGGACACATATTTGCTGTGTTCTTATAGAATAGCTTAAATGACCATTTTGTATTGTAACTCACTCACACACACACACATTTAACAATCACCATAATTGAGTTAATTAGTTCATTACCACAAGCAACAAAGTAATCAAATTACCAAGCAATTGCTTCCCTCAATTGCAACCTGTAATCAAGATGCCATCTTGATCACTGTAATTTCCCAAGTAGAAATGCTAGCCCAGAACATAGGAAAACAGAACTCAATATTTCTCACTGAAACAACAACATGAGATTATAACTAATGCAAAGTATATATGTCATATGTTAATAACAAATGAATCTTGCTTATTCTATTTAGAGCAAAATACAGCTAATAAAATTCTCATACTGTATCATCTGCAAGGAGAAACTTGCTTTTTCTTGCTGCCAAAAATATGTATATTTACACGTCTTTATTAATTCAGTGTTAATGTTAGGTTTAAATGATAGAAAAACAATCTACTAATTTTTATTGGCAGAGCTACCTATCAGAACACATAGGCTGATGTTTGTGTTAGGTGTCATCGCTGTTGGTTATGGATGTTAAGCCACAAACAAGTTTTAAACTTAACCAAGTGCATTCGTTTTATTATTATACTGTAGCAGTTGGTTAATGTTGATACTCACAGATGTACAGTCAGGCAGACAGTAATACACTTATGCAGATGGTATAAGCACTTTGGTTATATACTGCACATCCGTGTAGTATATTTATATTGGTGCTAAACAATATAAGGAGCAGGTCTCTATTGTGATATAAACTTGGAGAGCCTCTGGTGACAGTTTTGATTCTTGTCAAACAGATATATATTGACATTTGGGGACACTGAAAAGATGCAGCAATGGCTGTCACGTCTCTCCTCACCAACGGTCACTGGAAGAACACAGTGAAAGCCGGACTTCCAGTCCGCGCATGCGAAGTAGTGTTCGGAGGCTGCCCCACTTCCTGTCCCCACTGGGTCACCAGGGATAACATTACTAAGGTAGGAGATGGAGCGCAGCGATCTATATTAACAATTTTTGCTAATAAGTCTGATGCTGTTTTTTAAAAATAAAAAATAAATAAAAAATACCCACAAAAATAAACGATGGATGTTCGAGCTTGATATTATAAGGAGATGTCTAAATATTTTTCATTAAATTCATATCCTTCAATTTAGGATAAAATCATTTGCAAACCTTGTTTTTGTTTGTTTAGAATAAACATGTGGTAGACTTGCCAAATGCGATTGATGATGGAAGGAACAGGAGGGGGCTCTGGGTTTTTCCAAAATAGTGCAATTTGACATTTCACCGTGCTGAGGATATGTGTGACGAGGGTTTCAGTATATTTAGGGACACAGGGCATGGGACGTGGTAGTAAGGAGTAGGAGTGAGAAGCAGGGAGAGAGACTTGAGTAATGTTGGAAGAGGTGGATAGATTCCCAGAAGGGGATTACTTTTAGACAATGCCACCGGATGTGGGACAGGGTACCCACCTGACCACACAAGCATCATCATAGTGAGGAGACGCCAGGGTAGATAGTGTGGAGTCTGTGTGGAACCAGGTATCATTGATAATATATCTTCAGAGCATTTTCGCTAACTTTAACACAGATCGAGATTTTTAGCTAGATGAAGGTGAATTTTGTCCCAGTCTTCCGGAGTGAGCATTTCCCCCATGTCCTTCTCCCATTTGAGTTCATGTGGGTCCTTGAGAGGGTGTTCATGTTGCAGAATAAGGAGATAGAAAGTGGAAATTAGGCCTGTTGAGGAAAAGTGAGGGAGCAAAAGGAAACTAGTGGAGAGGTCTTTTAGACGTCAGTCCCTGAGCATTTGATAATGTCATAGGAGTCGCGGAGTTGAAGGTCTAGGATTTCTGATTTGGAAGGGTTGATCTTATAATCGGAGAGGTCGCCAAAAAGGGTGAGGTCCTAAATGAAGTTTGTGAGGGATATGAAAGGGTTAGTAAGGGACAGAAGGATGTCTTTCGCATACAGCGAGAGCTTATATTCTGAAGAGCCGATGCAGCTTCCTGATATGTAGGGGTTATGTCTAATTTTGAGACCAAGTGGTTCGATCATGAGTGCGGATTTAAGAGGGGAGAGTGGGCACCCCTGGCGGGTGCCATTTCAGATCACAGAAGAGGGTGATTGAAAGCCATTGGTTAAAATGGATGCAGTAGGATTGAAATATAGGAATGCTACACTGCGCAAGAAGGGTGCAAACCTTCTTTATTAATTGGGTTACGTTTACCATCACCTCATCTCTCATCTGCCTTCTCACTGCCATACTATCTCAGTCATATGCCATTATTACAGCCTCTAGCTTATCTTTTGTGTTTGTCATGCTTTGCTCCTCTGTCGCTTACTCACCCCCTCCATCCTCCTAAAACCCTTATCCCACTTTGTTACCTCCACTTTTTCCTCCCTGTCCCTTATTGCCTCTTCCACAGTTTCTCCTCTACTATTCTGCCACCATTTTACTTCACTATCCCCTCACTCTTTCTCTGCCCCAGCACACCCTACTCTTCCTAACCATTGCCCCTGCCCTGTCCCTTTCCCCCTTAGTCTCCCCTGCAGATCTTCTTTCTGTCACCTTCTGCACCTACCTGTCCCTCTACTTCTCTCCTTGTTTAACCCACTTCCCTCTGTTCCACCCTGTCAAGCCACTTCTTTTACACCCACAGTTCAACCCTCTCCCCATGCCCTGCACTCCAGCCCCTGATGACCTCCATTCCCCCCTCCCAGGTCACCCACTTGTTCAAAACCTTACCTACTATTTGTAGTGCCTTATAAACTATAATCGCAATAACAATAATAACAATAACTTTAGGTCTCATAACTACTGGCATATATTTTGTGCATTGTACTAGCATTTTTAACAATAACAATAACCAATAAACACAACTGAATAAAATTGGGCAAAAAAACTGTCAGCGCTCAATGATCAATAGAGTTGCCGAATATCATGGATAAATAGGGTACACAAACCTATTCAATAACAATGTAAGTAAATAATAAGGTTTCCAGATTTTCAGTGCTAAATTGTACCCAGGGGTCTTATAAAACTCATTCAATGTATCACATATAGTTCATATAAAACAAGAATTATGATAAACACAATAATAAGCAATGTATAATATAAAATAAAATATATCAAAAGATAAAAAATAAAAAATATCCAAGTTGCACAATAACCATCTATAATAAGTTCATTATGTATAATTCTTTAAACGCTGGATATGCATCAAATTTTCACTTATGGGACAAATGTAGTCTCTATATGTGACTCACACCTCACCGTCACCTCCGTGTAAAAGTAAGAAATGGATTCCTACAAGAGGATGTTGGATAATGAGCATGTAATTCACTCTCTGTTTTCTTCATCGTCTCCTCTAGAATCACCATAAATATCTCTGTTACTTTTGTTTCTTTCCTCGTTGTACCTCTCAAACATTAGGACCATGGAAACAAGAAATAAATAGATCTAGCGTGATATAGTTTCAAAAGGAGAAGTTTTATTATGTCCAATAAACATGTGACAAAAAGGCATAAAAATAGTTCTAGCAATAAAAACCTCAATGAAGTATATGTAGAAATACTCCTACCATATAGCCAATGTATAAGCAGATATCGTATATCCAACAGGTAAGTCAGCATTCGATCTCACTCTATATCATCCGCGTAGTGTCAGAGGTATATTGAACAAAGATGGATATTGAAGTTAATTCACAAAACAGTCTGGGCACCGACGCGTTTCAACCATTAATATGGTCTTTATCAAGGAGGTCAGCTGACTGACCTTCTTGATAATCACGCTAGATCTATTTATTTCTTAATCCAAGATGGCGGCGCCCAGCGGGGAGCGGAGCGCCGATGAGAGGTGAGTTTTGCTGGGTGTCACGTGCGCTGCCTGAATACCCGGCGCGTGATAGTACCCCCCCTTTAAAGACGGGCACTGCACGTCTATTGCAAGGTTTCAGAGGAAACTTCTTGTGGAATTTATCCAGCAGGTAGGGAGCGTGGATGTCGGAGGCACAAACCCAAGAGCGCTCTTCGGGGCCAAAGCCCTTCCAATCAACGAGGTATTTCACGCCGCCTTTACAATTTTTCGAGTCCAAGATTTGTTTGAGTTCGAACTCCTCCTCTTGATGGACTCCAGGAGTGGTGGAAGGAGCTACCGAAGTAAATCGATTAATCTTCAGAGGTTTTAATAAGGACACATGGAAAGAGTTAACAATACGAAGAGATGCTGGTAATCATAATTTAAAGCAGACTGGGTTAATAACTTCAGAGATGCTGTATGGGCCAATAAATCGCGGAGCCAATTTCATGCAGGGGACTCTGAGGCGTATATTCTTGGTGGAGAGCCACACTCTATCACCAACCTTGAAGATGGGAAGAAATCGTCGATTTTTATCCGCGGCCAGTTTGTAGCGTGTAGAAGTTTTCTTAAGACAAAACCTTGTCTCCAAATGGTGAGGAATTTGTTATATAGAGCACTGGCTGCAGGCACCTGGGTGGGTGGGAGGGACACAAATTCAGGAAGGGACGGATGATGTCCATAGACCACTAAGAAAGGAGATTTAGAAGAGGACTCGTGGAAGGCATTATTGTGGGCAAACTCCGCCCATGATAGAAGATCAACCCAGTTGTCCTGGTTGGCAGAAGATAACATCCTGAGGTAAGTCTCCAGATCCTGGTTCACCCTTTCGGTCTGTCCATTGGATTGAGGATGATATCCAGATGATAAACTCAGTTTGATACCCAATCATTTTCAGAGAGCTCTCCAAAACTTTGAAACGAATTGGACACCTCGATCGGAAACTATGTTGAGCGGACAACCATGTAGGCGAAATATCTCCTTAACAAAGTGGACCGCCAGGACTGGAGAGGATGGAAGACCCGGAAGTGCCGTGAAATGGGCCATTTTAGAAAATTGATCCACTACCACCCATATAACAGTACAATTTTTACTAGGTGGGAGATCTGTAATAAAATCCATGCTTATATGGGTCCATGGTTCACGAGGTATAGGTAATGGAAGTAATAAGCCCGCAGGAGACTGATGTGTGGATTTGTTCTGAGAACAAACGTTACAGGAGGAGACGAAGTCCTTAACGTCCGTATGAAGACTAGGCCACCAATAGTTCCTGGAGATTAATTCAATGGTTTTGCGGGAACCGGTATGTCCAGCGAAGACGGTGGAGTGATAATGTTTCAGCAGCTTGTGGCGAAGACCAGGAGAGACAAAACTTTTCCCAGGTGGAGGTTTAGCGGATTTGAGCTGAGTTGCTAAGACTAGGCATTTAGGATCTAAAATGGGGTGAACAGAATCCTCCTTTGTGCCTTCATGAGTGGAAAATGCACGAGAAAGGGCATCAGCTCTTTTATTCTTAATGCCAGGTTTGAAAGTAATGTGAAGTTCGAAGCGAGAAAAGAATAATGACCAGTGTGCTTGTCTGGGATTCAAGCACTGAGCGGTTTGAAGGTAGAGTAAGTTTTTGTGGTCCGTGAAGATAGTCACTGGATGCAGGGCTCCCTCGAGAAGATATCGCCATTCAGCTAGTGCCGCTTTGATTGCCAATAACTCTTTATCTCCTATGGTGTAATTTTTCTCAGCCGGGAGGAATTTTCTAGAAAAAAAGCACACAGATGGAATTGGGCCAGAGGAGATTTCTGTGAGAGAACAGCCCCGATGCCAACATTGAATCTGTAGAAAGAACGGAGAGGAGACGTCCGGTTGTTGGAGAATAGGTGCAGAGACAAAAGCTTGTTTCAAGAAGTCAAAGGCCTCGAGAGGAGCTGAAGACCAAGATTTATTGTTGGAACCTTTTCGAGTTAGAGCCACAATAGGTGCCACGATGGTAGAGTAGCCCTGGATGAAGCGCCTATAGTAGTTGGCGAATCCGAGGAATCGCTGAATAGGTTTCAGCCCAAGGGGAAGAGGCCATTCTAAAATTGCTTTGACTTTGTCTGGGTCCATTTGTAGCCCGGATCCAGATACGATGTATCCCAGGAATGGCATCTGAGGGAGCTCGAAGACACACTTCTCCAGTTTGCAAAAGAGTCGATGGTGTCGTAATCTGGAAAGAACCTCCTTCACATGCCTACGGTGCGAAGTGATGTCAGGAGAGAACACCAAGATATCATCTAGATATACCACGACACAGAGATATAGTAAATCTCTAAATATCTCATTGATAAAACTGTGAAAGACGGCGGGGGCGTTGCACAGACCAAAGGGCATTACCAGATATTTGTAATGCCCATCGCGGGTATTAAAAGCCATCTTCCATTCGTCTCCTGCTCTGATCCTGATGAGATTATATGCGCCCCGTAGATCGAGTTTGGTGAAGATCCTCGCTCCTTTGATCTGATCAAACAGTTCGGTGATAAGCGGAATGGGGTATCGGTTTTTGACCGTAATTGCGTTTAAATCACGGTAATCGATGCAAGGTCTTAACGATCCATCTTTTTTTTTAACAAAGAAAAACCCCGCTCCCGCAGGTGATGAGGAGGGTCTGATAAAGCCTCGGGATAGGTTCTCTTTAACATATTCAGACATGGAAGAGGTCTCGGGTATGGAGAGGGGGTACACTCGGCCCCGGGGAGGTATTTTACCCGGCTGCAGTTCGATAGGACAGTCCCATGTGCGATGGGGTGGCAGATGCTCCGAGCGGACTTTGTCAAATATGTCTAAAAAGGAGTGATACTGTTTGGGCAGAACGGTGACCTTGGTATTGAAGGAAGTGGAAATGGAGCCAAGGGGTTGGACTCACGTCAAACATTTCAGGAGACAAGTAGGACCCCAGGACAGAATCTGCGAGGTAGACCAGTCAAGTTGAGGAGAGTGCTGCTGGAGCCATGGTAGACCTAGGATGACGGGGGTAGTGGTAGCTGGTAGCACGTGGAAGGTAATCACTTCACGATGTAAGGCTTCTACTTGGAGAATGATGGGTTCAGTCCGGGTTTTCACTGTACCATTGGCTATACGGGAGCCGTCGATGGCCGTAATAGAGACAGGAATTTCCAGCGGTACAGTTGGTATAGAAACCTGCGAAATTAAAGAAAAAGAGATAAAATTTCCGGCTGCTCCAGAGTCCAACATAGCAGAAGTGTGAACGGGACCACGCGGACCGTGAAGGGTAATAGGAAAGGAGCAGACATTAGAAATTCCAAATGAGGGAGAGGTTTTAGAAAGCCCTAATCTGACCTTTCCGGAGCAGGTTAGGGTCTGGTATTTCCCGACCTCTTGGGACAGACATTCAATAGATGATCCGGATCCACACAGTAAAGGCACAACTTATTCCTTAGTCTTCTGTCACGTTCTTCTGGAGTTAATCGAGAGCGCCCAATTTGCATGGGTTCCTCCATTGTCATCGGGTGGGTGAAGCGAGGCGCGAGTCTGGGGGTGCTGCGCCGGGAGTAGTCCTTCTCTGAAGATCGTTCGCGTAAATGTAGATCCACGCGATTGCATAGCGAGATCATGGAATCTAACGTAGTGGGGAGTTCTTGAGAAGCTAAAGCGTCCTTGATCTTGTCAGACAGACCCTGCCAGAACGTTGCTACCAAGGCTTTGTTGTTCCAGTGTAATTCTGATGACAACGTTTGAAACCGAATAACATACTGAGCAACGGAGTGGGAACCTTGGCGCAGGCGGAGAATGCTAGACGCTGCTGAGGTCACCCTTCCTGGTTCGTCAAAAATTCTGCGAAAAGCGCCAATGAAGGCAGCACTGTCGGCCAGGATTGGGTCATCAAGTTCCCAGAGAGGTAAGGCCCAGGCTAAGGCTTGACCAGAAAGTAAGGATATTAGGTATGCCACCTTAGAGCGCTGGGTTGGGAAATTCTGTGGTTGGAGTTCAAATTGTATAGAACACTGGTTCAAGAAACCCTGGCAGGTTGCAGGATCTCCATCAAATTTAGAAGGAGTTGGAATCCGAAGAGTCGAATTGGAAGCAGCTGCAGGAGCAGGTGTCGGCGGACTAGCCGCTTGAACCGGTGGAGTTGCTTGCAGTGAGTCAAAGCGGGCCGCCAGACTTTGGAAGCCCTGTAATAGCTGTCGTTGGATCACATCTTGTTGCTCTACACGGTTGAGCAAGTGCTGAAGCATGTCCTTAGCAGATGGTTCCACGTTAGATTCCGACATATTAATGACAATGTTTTTTGGCCTGTTCTTACTGTCACGGTTCTTACGAGGAGACTCGGTAGATGTAGCGAAACCAGGAGATTCGAACAGTTTGGCACTACTCCAACAATGCGCGGAGTCTAACGAGGAGACGGTGTTCACCAGGAACCGCCGCAAAGCGGTATGGGCTTAGCGGCGTCACCTCGCAGGTCGCGGTCCCTACTAGAATACTGTACGGAAGTCCCTGGGAAGACTACAGGCAGTAGTACCGTAGGAAGGATGATCGATACACTAAGTAATGGTAATGAAGATAATGCAGATCGGTGTAACTCTGTAAACCACTGTGTGGTGTAAAGTTCAGGAGAATGAGCGTCAGCTCTGAAGACAACTGTAGGGGAGATGTCCAAAGATGAGCGTCAGCTCTGCAGACCACTATGTGGTAAAAGTTCAGGAGAATGAGCGTCAGCTCTAAAGACAAAATGTAGTAAAGATGTCCGAAGATGAGCGTCAGCTCTGCAGGCCACAATGTGGCGGAGAGTTCCGTAGATTGAGCGTCAGCTCTGCAGGCCACTATGTGGCGGAGAGTTCCGTAGAGTGAGCGTCAGCTCTGCAGACCACTATGTGGTAAAAGTTCAGGAGGATGAGCGTCAGCTCTGAAGACAAATGTAGTGAAGATGTCCGAAGATGAGCGTCAGCTCTGCAGGCCACTATGTGGCGGAGAGTTCCGTAGAGTGAGCGTCAGCTCTGCAGGCCACTATGTGGCGGAGAGTTCCGTAGAGTGAGCGTCAGCTCTGCAGACCACTATGTGGTAAAAGTTCAGGAGGGTGAGCATCAGCTCTGAAGACAAACGTAGTGAAGATGTCCGAAGATGAGCGTCAGCTCTGCAGTCCAGAAAGGAGGTAGATAACTGGAAAGTAACAGGAAGCCACTTCAATCACCAGGAGGTAACACAAAGAACAGACACTGAAGATAGAGAGGAGGTGCCTTTTAAACTTGCCGCCAGTGAGAAGGACCAATCAGCAGGGAGCATGAGAATTGGAGTCATCGCCGGCATGCGCAGACCCGAATCCAAGATGGCGGCGCCCAGCGGGGAGCGGAGCGCCGATGAGAGGTGAGTTTTGCCGGGTGTCAGGTGCGCTGCCTGAACACCCGGCGCGTGATAAATATTTACCTTTTGTACAAATATAAATCTTGTTTATATCCCTCTGCCCTAGGTATAGTACTGTAGTGCCCTTGAATGACTTATAATAAGATGTTAGAATAAAAAAATGAAAATACAACATTACATAGAAATGTTAAATAATGTAATAGTATTTGATGTTAATATGCTAGAAATGTCAGATGTTCCATTTAGACAACTGTTTGCAATGCAAGCTGCACTGTTTGATACATTGCTTCGTCATTTGTCACGTTAACATCTGATTAGCAGCAGTGCAGAGACTGTGAGTGATTATATCTTCAAACAAAGCATCTAACATCACAATTTAAATTATTGTTATCATCTAGGAAATCAACTGTTTGTTTATATAGTAACATTCATATTGCTTTAATTGCTGTTAAATTCATTTATTGGGTAATTTAAGAATACCAAATATGCTTTTATATTAACTTAAGTAAGGTTTTAGAGATTCGTCAGCACTTTTGTATTGTGTTAAATTTTTGTTAGATCCTACCCCAAATACTTGCTCACTAAGGGACTGATTTATTAAGGATCTTAATTTGAGAAACTTCTTATTTCAGTCTCCTGGACAAAACCATGTGACAATGCAAGGGGTGCAAATTAGTATTCTGTTTTGCACATAAGTTAAATACTGACTGTTTTTTCATGTAGCACACAAACACTTGATAGCTTATTTGTACACTGAAATTTAAAGTTGATATTTATGTGCTACATGAAAAAACAGTCAGTATTTAACTTATGTGCAAAACAGAATACTAAATTGTACCCCTTGCATTGTAACATGGTTTTGTCCAGGAGACTGAAATAAGAAGTTTCTTAAGTTAAGATCCTTAGTGAATCAGGCCCTAAAACCCTATACTAACCCAATGTCCAGTGTCTGACTTCCTCTGGGTCTCTGCCCAGCTGAGGGTTGCCTTTCTCTACTTCAGGGTCCGCCACACTCTCTAGAGGCATTACCAGCGCCCCTTAGATCAATGCATCACCTAGTTTCACACACCCCATTATATATTACCCTGTATTTTGACTTATTTGTCCCGGATAGAATCTTCAAGAGCATTAATAACCATTCATCCTAGTACTGCATTACCAGTAACTTCTGGACTGAGTGGAACTCATCACACATGCCTGTATAAAGACATAACAGCATCTGGGTAATAAAGTCTCTTGTCTGTGTAAGTGCACCAGTAGCAACAGGGTTAAACTATAAAGTTGTTCCGAGACCATAATAAAAATGACTTGCAGGTCTTCCAGTATCTGCTTAGATTTCTAATTATAATCTCTCCATGATGTAGCAAACGAGGGAAATGAGCAGTGTAATTTCAGGGAAACACTAATGATGTTGTAAAGATTGTTGTAATTAGAAAAAAAAAGATGATCTGCTGGATAGCTTAGATAGAAAAGCCCAAAGAATCTTAGCTTGACATTATTCTTAATATGTATTAGATTGGTAAAACACTCTGAATTTTGAAATGCTATCGGTCTACTCATAAATGTTCTCACATATTAATCCAGGCTCTGGAAAATGAGACTTCCCAACTATTGATAAGCTTTCATCATGCCCTATAGGCCTAACCTGCAGCTGAGAGTTGTACTTTAGAAGAAGCAATGTGTCCTACTGAGCTTAATGATACTAAATAAAGAGGAAGAAAGCTGTCCTCCCTTTCCAAGTCAGACCTGTTGTCGGCATGGTGCCACGGCAGACATGTCTGCATAGGGTGCCTGTTGCGTGGAGAGAGCAGCCTGCTGGGTCTATTTATATTGAGGTACCTAAGAGAGGCCCGCTGCTCTAAATTGTATTTTATCTTTTCACAGATAGCGGTAGAATATTGGAACAATTATCTTTTTAATTTTGAGAGCAGCAAGTAAGGAAGCTTTGAGCATCCTCTATCAATTTAAACTAAAACTCCCAAACATTTCCTACAAATATTTTATGCAATAATTATTGCTGTTACAGGTCCTGAAAAAGGACCTATTTTTATTTTTAATATTTTTTTCAGGCATGCTGCTACATATGTAGACGGGTATCTTGCAATAGATGTAAGTAGGGTTGCAACTACAGTTCCCGAGGTATCTAGTTGGCATTTGACAGAAGATGATGGAGTGTCTGAATAAACTAGTAACAGCCACTTTGTTTAAATTTTAAAAGGTTTTGTGATGACACGAAAGAATGCTTAAAATTTTACTCTGTGACTTGTGCTTAACATAATATGTACTAAAGAACGGGTATTTTTATAGTCCTTATGAATGTTCCCCAGAGCCCCAAGTCGCTGGGACGGGGGCAATGTCTCATTGCTTGGGGGATAAGTTTACCTGTGATTGTAAATGTGTCCTTACGTAACTGTGATGTATTTGGTCACCCTGTGTTTTAATGCTATAACCCTGCTGAAATGTTGTAATATATACACAACTGCCAGACTCCCATCTAACGCATACACAGCTACCTAGTGACATTCTGCATTTAGTCATTGGATTCAAAATTGTTGGATAACTGTGTTGTATTGTTCATTGAGAAGGATTTTATATGTTACAATGTTGGGGGTTTCTGTTAAATATACACTTCACTCTGTATTAATATTGTATTTGTGAATGAACATGACAGTGTTTCTATGTGAGCCAGTCTGTGATAAGGTGTTTCATTGTGCCAACTTGTGATAATGTTAATTATCTGTATCCATTGTGTTTAAATAGGTGTCGTTTCTGTAAGGGATATGTATTATTAATGTTGATTAAATCTAGCCAGGTGGGTCTTACTGAAAAGAGTCCAGGACAGGATCTCCTTATATGGATGTACAATTCCTTTGATAGCTTTGTGTATCCTAAATAGGAAGCTCAAATTTGGCAGCGGATTCCCAAGGATTGCTCTTTTCTCGGAAACCGACTTCATCTGGAGCTCCTTCCAAATCACAAAAGCATGCAAGGGGTTAATACCGGGAGACTCTCTTAATCAGCCTAAATTAACTCCTGCATTCCATGATTTGAGCTACCATTGTTCTCTCCCCCTAGACCCTGCTAGACATTTGGGCACCAACCTAGCAGGGGAGAATCCCACGTGGGGCTGCTCTTTTTCATGGTTTGTTTCAGCTTGGTGTTAGAGTTCTTTCTCTTACCAGCTCCACTATTGTTCCAGTACTCAGTTTGGGAATGGAAGCAATTTGGATAAACAAAACTCTGCCTGGGGAACTTTTTGCTAAACTGCTATTATCTGCAACTCGGTGACTGAGCATGTGCATCAGACTAGGCATTTCATATCAAGCAATTACCATATCTCAGCGCAGCAGTTCTAGAGAGATCAGGGAAAGAGATAGCAATGAGTTGACATGGAGAGCTATACTCTGTTTCCTGCTGTTCCCCAGTGGTCTAGTGGGGAGAGGAAGTGGAGCAGAGTGCGGACGTCCGCATAACGATACTGCGCATGCGCGTACCAGAAGTTCGGGTTTGCGCCGTTACTGTGTGAGGACAGTAGCTGCGTCCTCTCTGTCCATACTGTTATATAGAAAAGTGACCGGAGCCAATATATGAGACTGTGGAGACAGTGATTCAAGGAAGCAAAGTAACAGAGAGAGGGCTGAGGAGCCTTGTGAAAAGAGAGAATAGACGAAAACAGATAGAAAAAACAATATCTCACGAACTGGAGTGACAGCAGCAGTGACCAGGAAAACTGATGGAGTGACAGCGAAGCAGCAGTGAACAAAGATGGTAAAACACAGTGAGAAAGAAAGCTGAGAGAGACATTTAAAAGTGTGAGAAAGATAACGTAATAATGAGAAATTGATAAAGAGATAGAAAGAGATAAGCAGAAGAGGATGAGATATATTTACCCTTTTGCAAGTGACAATAACTCTAACACGAAAACAACAAATAGTTTCACATATTTATCAGAATATCAGTATTATCGGTGGTAATAGTTTTTACCATTACCACCATAACGACACCGAGGACTCCTCCAATTAAAATCCGAATCTGTAAAAAACGATTTAAAGAGAAGCAGACATACCTGCATCTCGACGTTGAAGATGTCCGATGCTGACCGTAAGTGACTCCGACTACTGAGGTGTCCGTCAGGAGACTTTAACGTCAGTGCGACTTCTATCCCTTTTACTTTAAAGCGGCAATGTCAAACCCCGCAGGTTATGTGTTTAAACACTTAACCAAACATTGCCGCTGAGAGTAGGTTCGGTGCAGGGAACAGGATCTCATGTTAACTTGTTGGATGTCAGGAGACAGCAGCAATAAACTCTACCTGTTAACCTAGACAGACTGTTACACATGTTACTTCACTCTGGGACACTGCTTTTAAATAGGTGGAAATAGGAGAATTCGTTTTTCTATATGGTCATCTCTGAATTTTTGGAGACATTACTCTTGCTGTAAAAACAGGACATGTAGCAGCTTGTCAGACCTCCATCTTAGAGGTATTTATGCTTTGACCTAAAAACCAGCCCCTGCATTACAAACATAGGGTTAGCTAAATAAACTGTCTAGTTGAAAACAGGTCCAGATCTATTTCCTTATATGTGAATTATAAAGTGCTGGGTAGTATGCTGGTGGTCTATAAATAAATGTTAATAATAAGAATAACCCTCAACACCATACAATGGCAAATAAAAATATAACATTATGAGAGTAGTGTAGACTCTATAAGGTACATCCCTATAAACAGAATAACTTAACTGTCATCATGGCATGAGTGAGCTGCATTTATTTCTATTAGATTCAATGTACACACCAGATACTATTATATACAGTATACTTGGATATCTTAGTATATGTGTGGGGACAACTGGCAATTTTCTACCTTAGCTCAACTTTGTTTCTGCATAAGTTGTCAGGAATCTTACAACATTACTGTTGGGGAATCCTGCTCTAGATAAAGAATGCTCACATATGCAACCATTTTTTCACATAATGCAATCACATTAACAGGCCTATTTATTAAAAACTGGTGTTAGGGATATTTTTCTATCACTACTTATTGCAGCAATAGAAACCTCCTGTCGCCATAATTTATTGATAAAATATCATGGAAGCAGCTGAGTGGCCTTGAGAGGGAAGAGTTCACTTAACACTTTGCTGAGCTAGTCTCCAGGAAAATGTACTTCTGTCACAGTACACAGAATTGCTGTGAGTGCCACTGGCATAATAACAGAAGTGGAAAGATCAATGTCCCTAACAAAAGTGTGTTCCCTCATACAAGGTACTGATGGCAGTGTTAGGAACTCCAGCAGCCAATACCACAAAACCCGGAATCTGCTCCGAAAGTCTGGTATTCACTGTTGCCCCTAGTGGTGGGGACAGACTTGGCTGCAGACAAATGGAGGGTCGTGAGATGTGTACCGGCTGCGGAGAACCCAGGATTGAGGAGTAATGGCAGACAGTGAATCCAGAGAACTAGCCGAGGTCAGGGGTCCCTTGCAGAGAAGAATAGTCAGAAACATGCCAAAGGGTCAGGGTCAGGGTCACGAGCAGGTCAGCAGAATCCGAGGTACAGGCCAAAAGATCAGGGACACAGGCAAGAAGGCGAAATCCAGTAATCAGGCAAATGGTCACAACAGCAATCCAACAGAAACAGAGAGGAGGTCAGCACAAGTGCACTACACAGACGCTATAACTGGCAGGAAGTCTAAGCCATCCCTGCCTTAAATACTTAATGTGGCCAATCAGAGCCTAGCTCTGACACAATCACCGCCCAGCAGCTGCTCATGATAATTTCTATTAGCCCGCAGGCTAGCAAGTGGGGTTTTGCGCACGCATCCGGCATCTTCTCATTGCCGGGACGCGGCGCTGAGCTGAAGTGAGTCACAGCGGCTGTAAGTACCGCCGCGGCTCGTGACAGGCAGGTGGTAGTCTGAAGGTAACCCAGTAAGCACTTAGCTGGTGTGAGAGTCAGAGCTGGTTACCGCCTGGGGACACACTCCACCAGTTTGTCAGGGTAAAATAGCTAGTTGGTGGAAAGGGGTCAGGATCATCACAGTGACATGCTTTATATACAGAGAGTATTCAAAGATTTGTGACACTCCAACTATAGCCAAAAGGGGCTTCTTTAGTGAAATAACATTACTCTGCAACTGTGGTAAAACGAGGGATTAATATCACCTTAACCAGCCTGTCCCTCGTTTCTCACAAAATGTGGATTATAGCTTGTACTATTTATAGCCCTTGCTTTTGTTCCCCAGCTCAACAGTATACAACTGCAGTGTCTAATTACATTTGGATAAGTGGACATTGTAGATCATTGTAAATATGTATATTATTTATTGTATCTTGTTTAAATTGCATGAAAGTTGTTAGTCATTGTCCTTAAAGTGAAGCCAGTTGGGTTATGGGTAAGCATCAGATTGCAGGATACAGGTGAGGGGGAAGGCCAATTAGTATCCATTGTTCTCAACATGACTAGTTCAGACATTTTGTCTAGAGCCCAGCAGGGGACCTTCTGTGGGAATACAGATCATCTCCACTCCCCCTTGTTGGAGTCGTATAATTGGATGAACGAAAGTATATTGGTTTAATATTGTTTAGCCATGCAAATGCGATCCGTACGCTATGTGACACGTGGCGTGGTGTGTTCGCACGGTAAAATACGCACGCACACTCTCGCATTGCAACATCTAGTTATTTATATAATTCATATTCATATTGGTTCCGTTACACTGTAATTTAGGAGCAGATAGTATTTGGTTTATTATTAGTCTATATATATATATATATATATATATATATATATATATATATATATAGTGATTATATGTACACTTCAGTGATATTCAAGGTTCAGGTTATAGGAAAGGTACCACGCCTGGTGTCATATTAAAGCCCTATTCATCAGCAGCTGTCCGGTGCAGTCGGCGAAGAGATCGCACATTGCATACTTTAGTTATTGATATTAGAGAATAAACCTTTGTATGATGCTGGCTATGAAAGGAGCAGACCCCCTGGAGAGAAAACCCCCTCCTTTGGATTCCTTAGATTGAATCAGCCTATGGCCTGTTTGCCCTGGAGATACCCTTTGTCTGGACCTATAGAAGCAAGCTACGTCATTTGCATTGTTCTCTGCAACACTGAATGAATATATATATGATCACAGCTGCAGCTGCCAGCCAGTCTACTCTGACCACAGTTATCTAAAAGATATACTGTTCCATTGGGACCCATGGAAGCGCAGCGATTGCAGCGGTATGTATGTATTTATCTTTTGGTATTGGCTGTACTGTACTGTATCATAATATAATAATGTATTGAATTGTTGACTATTTACATCTGCTAAAATAAATCACTTTGTGCGTTAGAAACACAATACAATCGCTTGGGCAATGCTTATTTGAAAACGATACAATTACTTTAATACCCTCCAACCCCCTGATACAGCACCCACCAATGGTTAGGAAGGAAAGGCCCAGGGGATAGCCCAGGGAGGGGGAAAACACTGTGGATATTAGACCCTAGATATAAGGAGCCACTCCAAGGGTGGAGGAGAGATTCATTTTGGGACTGGAAGCTGCAGGGTGGCTGGTTTTTAGAGTTGCCGTTCTCTACCAGTGAAATACATTGGCAGATCCACGGCTCGTCAAGTCGGGATAGCCAGGTGACTGTAACTCCTTAAGCTAGTGGGGTAAGGGACAGATAATGTGGCAAACCTGCCTGGAATTTATTTACTGTGTGTATATAATAATCTATTGATTGTGGTTTGTATAATAAATGTATTGTTTTACTTTCTAACTGCATTTGCCTGAGTGACTAATAAGAACCTTAGAAGGTACTGGATAGGCTTCCCTGGCCTAGGAAGGCACCCATGGGTAGCCAGTCAGAGTGAAGTGGGTATAATTGGGCCAGAAAACCCAGTATCTTCACAGTAACTATAGTACTGATGTATAATAAATAACATCTGAATAAAAATGTATATGTACTGCATATCAAAAATAGACAAGAAAAATAACTATTATTCAAACCAGTCACCGTCATATACATTTCTAGATATGTACTAAAATAAATTATTCATCACTAAGTTGTTCAAACTGTTGTGGAGTCCCAGGTATTTGGAAGGAAACCATGAGCTTTTGTTAAAAGTAACATATTGGGTTAATTGGGGATGTGTTAATTTAGGTGTCACAGTTATATATTTGAATGTTTTATACATTGGTGTATGTACAACACCTCAATTTTCTTCCCAATTTCTGCATTCTGTTCTCCTGATCTGGCAGTAATATACTGTATCTTAACCAAATCCTAGAATCAGCCCTTGATCAAGTGGCTCCAGCTTCTCTTCATACTCCATGTTGACTAAGATGCCAGCCTTGACATACTAAAGAAACATGACAACTTCAAAAGTTTTCTTGCAAAGCAGAATGTTTTTGGCTTCAATCTCGTTCGGACACTGCCAAACAAACATACTTTCAATCTCTTATTTCTGCTATCTGTGCCCAAGATATTGCTTCCTACTTGAAGGACAAGATTGATAATATCCAACATGAAATGGCTTCCTCCTCTTCGACAAACCACCAGCTCAATTACTTCCCCACACCTTTTGGCACCTTCTCTTCATTTAATCCCACAAATGAAAATGAAGTCTCTACTCTCTTCTTATCTTCCTCCTCTACTGCCTGTCCTCTTGTTTCTATACCCTCACAAATCAGTCGACCACTGATTCCTGTAATCATCCCAACCTTAACTAAAATGTGTAATCTCTCTCTCTCTCTCTACTGACATCTCTCCATCATTATTCAGGCACGCAGTTATCTCTCCTATTCTGAAAAAACATATCTCGGACCAAACTCCCATTCAAATTGCTGCCCCATGTCTCAGCTCCCATGACCCTCTAAGTTTCTTGAGTGAACTGCTTATACTAACCTCACATGCCTTCTTTCCTCACAAAACCTATTGGACCTTCTCCTGTCAGGCTTTCATTCCCAAAACTTCACTGCACTGACTAAGGATGTACATGATTTTTTGATCACTGTTACCCTGTTCTAGGTGACATTGCTGATCTTCTCATACAAACACTCCACTCCCTAAGTGTTCAGGACACTGCCCTATCATGATTCTCACCCTGCTTATCTATTTGCTCTTTCCATGGTTGTTTCTCTGGATCCACCTCCATCTGCTTCCTTTATTAGTTGGTGTACCACAAGTCCTGGGCCCTCTGCTCTTCTCTATTTATACCTTTTTACCCAAATTTATCTATGCTTTGCAGAATTCTCACCATCTCTGATTGTCTGCGTTACTAGATGTCTTTCTGCAATTTCATCTTGGATGCCCTCTCAACAACTCAAACTTTTCAAAACCAGAGCTAATGATATTCCCACTAGCCAACAGAAGTTACCTAACTACATGGCATTTATATTGCTGTGCTGTTGACAGCATGACAATACATGCTACCCTTGAAGTTCACTGCCTAAGTGTCATCCTTTACTCAGAACTATCCTTTGTTCCCCACATCCAATCTATAACTAAGTCCTGTCACATACAACTGAAAATAATTTTCTAGAACATAGCTCATTCAAAACACTGCAAAAATTAGAATTCATGAACTAATCATCTCTCATATTGACTATTGCAATACCATCATAACTGTTGTTCCCTCGAATGAGACTCTCACCCATACTATTTTGGACACAGAGGTTAGATTGATTTTCCATGAAAATTACTCTTCCACTGCTGATCCGCTCAGGCAGTCTCTACATTGGTTGACTGTATATAATCCAATAGAAAATATTTCTGCTAACATACAAGGCCATCAGCAAAACTGCACCAACTTACATGTCTTCACTTGTCTCACAACTCGACGCCTACATTATTTACATGATCTGCATTTCTCATCCACACTCATTACATGTTCTAATTCCCCATTAAAGGACTTTTTCAGGCTGCACCTACGTTGCGAAATTCTCTCCCTCGCACAATAACACTTTCCACTAGTCTTCAAATCTTCAAGCATTCTCTGAATACCCACCTCTTCAGACTAGCTTATCAATTTCCTCAATCACCCTCCAAACCCCATAGAAACATAGAAAAAAATTACGGCAAATAAGAACCTCTTGGCCTAACAAGTCTTCACATTTTTTAACCTATGGCAACATCAAACCCTATTTGATCCTTCGTTTTTTGTATGGATCCTTATATTTATCCCAAGCATGCTTAAATTTCTTTACTGTATTTGCCTCTACTACCTCTAATGGGAGGCTATTCCACTTATCCACTACATTTTTTGCAAAGTAATTTTTCCTCAAACTTACTCTGAACCTACTTTCCCTCCAGTTTCAGCGAATAGTCTTGTGTTCTAAAACTTCTCATCTTGTGAAGAAAGTTTTGCTTCCTGTACCCTGTTAAGACCCATGACATATGTGAAAGTGTCTATCATGTCCCCCCTTTCCCTTCTCCAAACTATACATATAAAGATCTTTTAAGGTAAAGGTAAGTTTTGGGCTGTAGCCCATCCCCCATTTTAGTTGCCCTTCTTTGTACAGTTTCTAATGTATTTATATCCTTTTATTATTATTAATTATTATTATTATTATTATTATTATTATTATTATTAAGCTTTATTTAAAAGGCGCCACAAAGTATCTGGAGCGTTGCACATATTACAAACAATACACCTCACAGGATAAACAGCATAGAACAATAAACAAGTACTACTTAGGCTGCAAGCAACACCAGAGTCAGGATGGCTGGAGCAGAAGTAATAAGTATTGACATAGGGGGGGAGAAGGCCCTGTTCGTGGGAGCATACATACTATAGAAAGGGCAAACAGACAGCAGTCACACAAAGGAGTCAGTGAAGGGGATCAGTTGCAAGAGGAGCGTGTACAGGGACAGAGGAAGAGAGAGGAGCGAAGAACAAGCATGGAGAATGTTAGGAGGATGGCTGGTAGGCTTTAAAGAACAGATGATTGTTAAGTGCCCTTTGAAAGGTGCATAGGTTAGGGGACAGTCGGATAGAGCGAGGGAGGTCGTTCCAGTGGAGGGGGGCAGTCCGGGAGAAATCTTCAATGCTGGTGTGGGATGAGGTAATCAGAGTGGAGAAGACACAATGGTCATTGTCTGATCGTAGGGAACAGGCGGGAGTGAGAATGGAGAGGAGATTGGAGATATATGGGGCAGTGGAGTAGGAACTTGGAGGTGAGGGTGAGGAGTTTGAACAGGATTCTGTATGGGAAAAGGAGTCAGTATAAGGCAAGACAGAGAGGGGAGGCAGAGGAAAGGAAGAAGGAGTCTCGCAGCTGCGTTTGTCATTGCTGAAATAGAAAGAATTAAGTCTGGCAGGCTTGGTCTTCTAAATCTGCAGTCTCATAATGTACAGTGTTACATAGGTTACATACAAAGAGGAGAGCTTCATTGCCCCATTGCTAATTGTCATTGCTGAAATACAAATAATAGGTCTGGCAGGCTTGGCCTTCTAAATCTGCAGTCTTTGTTTGAAAGTGTATGAAAATAATACTGTGACCTGTAAGGTGGTCAAAATTAACTGCAAATGACTTGAAATTAGTGTTATTGAGGTTAATAATAATGTAGGGGGAAAAAAAGCAAAAATATGTGATTTTAGCAAAAAAAAATAAGGATCTTAGAGAAAAAACGGGATCCAAAACCAAAGCACGCAAGGACTGTTTTGCAAAACCAAAACTGAAACCAAAACACGAAGTTAATCCAGATCCAAAATCAAAACCAAAACCAGAAAATGGGGGTCAGTGAACATCTCTAATTGCAATACATTTTTATTCAATCAAATCTAAAATTGAACATACCGATGCTTTTATATTGAGACTAGAGCAAGAAATGGTGATAGGTTTATTCTGACTTTAATAGTTTAGTCCCATTTTCCCTACGTCTCTTATTTTATTTAAAAGCAATCTAAAAACAAAAACATTATTTGCTAAATTGTACTGTTATAGGAGATGGGTGCGGTAAACTTACCGTAGCTATAAGAAAATTTTGCAGTGGCGGACCTACGATTATTTTTGGGGGTGCGTCTGCTATGGTTACCCTCCCAAATGCCCTCCCTCTGCTCCTCTGACAATGTGGAGCATGCACAAATAACCCTGAACAATACTATATACCCTGAACAATACAATATAGTAACAATACTATACATCAACATATTAATTCCATTCAAATGATCCCTCTTTTTTCTGACTATACTTGTGGAAAGTGTGTGTTGTCGTATAGATGTGTGAGGTGTAACATAAAGTTGGAGCACTGTATATGCCACCTTCATTTTAACAATACTCTCTGTATAATGCCAGTTTTTACATGTGTTTTTGCATGTGTTCGAAACTATTGGAATGAGAAGGAAAACTGTACAATGTTGTCTTTATTTACTTCTGGACTAATCCAGAACTTCCTGCATGTTGCTTAGCAAGTTTAGAGACCCACCAAAAGCCAAAATCTGAAATTTAAAAATATAGCATTGCTAAACATTTCTAAACAAAATCTATTTTTTTTAACTGGTCAGTAACTACTGTTAGATCTAAAATTCTGATCCAGGTTTGCCTGTGGTGTCAAGTATATCTGGAAGAGCTTCAGTCAGCGGGAGAGAAGAGACACAGACCAAGTTCTGTATACAAGGAATATTCTCTGTTTATTGATATCAAGATACAAGTCTTTATAGCCTACTGAATATATAAATCCTACGTCATAAGCATACAATAGTTTATGGGATACACTGCTGATTAACTATCTCATGTATTCTTGGGGTGTTTAACTTTCTCCCCCTTCTCAGGACAGATGTGTCAATTGTTCTTATCTCAAGGGCAGCTGGAGGTTTATCCCCTGTCTGCCATGTCCAACGTCATGGGCACAGCTCCCACACTACGAGCTGAAAATGAAACTACCTATTGTTCACAAATCTTGCTACATTCTTCAGGAGTTCTCTATGTCAGCTTAACCTGAAGGACGTGGGCTTACATCTTGTAAAACTTCATTTCAGCAGAAACATGAATAATCTCTTTTAGCAAATAATATTTCTATGCAAGTTACAAAAATGGCTGAACGAGGGCCTTATGAGGCCTTTACAAAAAAATCATATTCAACACTACTTATCTAACCACAAGAGTTGAGCAATTCTCAAGGTGGAACACTGAAAGGTCAAATGCCATATTTGCGGAATATGCGGAAAATTCGCAGACATATGCAGAACTAGATGTGTATTTCACAAAACAGTTTAGAAGTAGAAATGCTCAGGCTCGGTTTTCCGTCATCTTTGCGGCGTTGGATCTCGCGGGTTTTGATTTCATAAGTACCTCCCTCCCCAACAGATCCAGCGCCATTGCTCACACAAAAACAGGGGTAGCAGTGTTCTTGTCACCCTCCATTCTCCAGTAACATTGCTCAGTGCCATTTCTCATACAGAAACAGGAGGTGTAGCAATGTTCTTGTCACTTGACAAAAATTGACTGGAAATGACTGGACATTAATGTTAATGAGGTTAATATTAATGTAGGAACAAAATAAGAGCCAAATTATGTGATTTTATCAGTTTTTAGCAATTTTTTAAAAAACTAAAACAAAACACGAAGTTAATCCAGGTCCAAAATCAAAACCAAAATCAAAACATGGGGGTCAGTGAACATCCCTACTATTTACCATACATTGTATTTATTATTTGCCCTTCATGTATGTTTCAGATGTGCTTTTTCTTAAATGTTGCTGTAAACCATTACTCCATGACAACATAATGTTTTCCATTGGCCATGTTACAAACATTTTAAAAGTTAGGAAAATCTGTGCTGATTCACCTATGACACACTTGAAGCCTTAATTCATGAAATTGTTACAGAAGCGCTTATTAAAAAAAATATTGCATGGCTGAATATATTCATTTCCAATGATTATTTGTGTTGCTAAATGTGGCTTTAAAGATAAGGCTCTTACTAAAAGCTTATTTACTTCTGTAACATTGTTGTTCATGTTAGATCTAAAATTCTGACCCAAGTCAGCCTGTGGTGTCAAGTATATCTGGAAGCGCTTCAATCAGCTGGAGAGAATTGACACAGACCAAGTTCTGTATACAAGGAATATTCTCTAGTTTATTGATACAAAGATACAGGTTTTTATAGGCTACTGAATAAATGAATCCTACGTCATATGCATACAATAGTTTATACCACTAGTTTATGAGAAGCGCTACTGATTAACTTTCTCACGTATTCTTGAGGTGTTTACTTTTCTCCCCCTTCTAAGGACAGATGAGCCTATTATTTCTTATCTCAAGGGGAGTTGGAGATATGCTATGTGCAACACCATGGATACAGTTCCCATACTACCAGCTGGATATGAAGCTCATTATTGTTTTCATAACTGGTTACATTCTTCAGGTGTTCCCTATTAGTTCAACTTCAAGGCCATAGGCTCACATATTGCAAAACTGCAAGTTAACTGAAAAATGAATAATCTCTTCTAGCAAATAATATTTCTATACAAGTTACAATAAAATGGCTGAACAAAGGCCTTATGAGGCCTTAACAAAAAATCATATTTAACATTTCCCATCTTTTATTCAATTTTCGACCCTTTCTCCTCCTACCTACCTAATCCTATCTATAGAACCACATTCTTAATAAGCAGGTACTTATACACATGTAGGAGGCCACATGCATAGAGTTGGTCCCCTTAGGAATCTGTCAACTCATCCCCCACTAATAAGCCTGTGATCCTCCCTGTCCTAACTTGATTTATGAGGAGATGCATTTTGGCAAATGTCCATGTCTAGAAAAGATGGTTTCTTAGAAGATGGTTTCTTAGTAGGTAGTTAATGAGTCTATAGTAGTTCTGCAGGCCTTGCATGTCCTTTGTTCAATCTTTAGTAGTTTCTTGTTGCAAACTCTGCAGTTCTTTGGCTTTGCTAGTCCAAATAATTCATGACACTCATAGTCTGGTCAGGTTTCAGAAGTAATTTCTGTGATCATCAGAGGTTCGGGATTTTCAGTGGTTCCCTTTTTGGAGAGACAACAATCAAGTGTCAGTAACTTCTTAATCAGCCATATATTTAGTTTCATTATCACCTATACGATCAACAGGATTGCAAAACCATTTGCTACTAATGCCAATATTTCCAATATCCAACATGAATCATTACTGACAACTTTACCAATGAGGTTATGCATCTGCACAAAGACATTTTCAGAGTTTACTCTACTATGAGTGCAAATTGTTGAGCACTCCTTCCCATATGTTTCTCACAGTGGCATAGGCAATATGTCACTTAACTGTCTGTTTCATACTGGGTTAGGGAGGCCTTAATCCCTACTTCAGTCACAATTATTCTGGCAAGACATATCAATACAATGAGACAGTCATTTCTATTTATCAGAACAAGACTCCCCTGATTTGAAGACTTTGCAGTGTTATGCGTGAATCCAGGTGTCTCTTTCCTGTACTTTCACTGCCATGGGAGTCGTCAACAGGACTTGATAAGGACCCTTGTATCTGGGTTCAAGACTTCTCCTGATGTGCTTTCTCACGACCACCCAGCCCCCCAGGGTGCAGTTTATGGGTACCTGTATCAAAATTAGGGTTTGCAATGGAGGAGAATATTTGACCATGTATTTCAGTTAGTTGTTTCTATAATAAGGCAACATAATTCAACAAATCACTATATACATGGTGTAGTTGCTATGGAAAATAACAGCCTGTTCTGTTTGCTGTGCCAAACAATATCTCATATGGTGTTAAACCTGTGTCTTTCCTAGCAGTATTTTTTACTGAGTGCAGGTAAACATGAGATCCATGGCAGACCTGTTTCAGCCATTATTTTCTGCATTTTCAATTTCAGTGTACCATTAAGGCGCTCCATACATCCTGAACTTTGGGATCTGTAGGGGGTGTGATAGTTTCTGGAATCCTTGCCCCGTAAAGTGTATCCCTCTGTCACTTACAATGACCTCTGGTACACCATATCATCAGATTACCTCATTCGCAATTTTCTTGGCTAATGCTTTAGCATTTGCTTTTCTATACAGCCATGTCTCCAGCCAGTGACTAAAGAAGTTGACACAGACAAGCACATTCTCAAAGCCCGAGCATTTGGGAAGTTATAAAGTCTATCTGTATCCTCTTATAGGGATATTATGTCTGGGGTGTGCTTTTCCATAGGACAGACTTACTCGGGTTACTTTGTGCACAGACTAGGCATTCTGCCACTAACGACTGTGCTGCTTGGGCGAACCCTGGTACTATCCATAAGCTGCTAGTGAGTACAACCATAGCATCTTTTCCCAGATGCACTTTCTCGTGTGCTATATTGACCATAATGGGATAAACTACTTTTGGCAGACACAAACGCTGACCTTTACACCACTCCTTGCACTTCTAGTGCTCCATGTATTGCCCAAGTCTTTTTCTTATTTTCTGTTGCTTGTCTTTCCATAAGTTGGAGTGTGCTCTGGTCAAACAGGGGTCAGGGGGTCACCATGTAAATAGACTCCCCTTGGGGTACTGGGGCTATGGCGGCTTCTCGTGCGGCCTGGTCTATTTCACTTAGCTTCGGGGGTAGTATCTCTGTGTGTGTCTTCACCTTCATCACTGTTTGGAGGACAGCTGGAATGCAGTGAACAGTGCCCTGGTATGTTCATCATATTGACTGGTTTGCTTGCTGAACCCATAAGGTCCCTACTTTTCCATACAGGGCCATAATCATGCGCAATTACAAATGCATAACTTGAATCAGTGTAAATATTTACTCTTTGTCCTTTTGCATATATGCATGCAAGTGTCAGGGCCTTTAGTTCAGCTTCTTGTGCTGACATGTGACTCGGTAGAGTCTGTTGAATCACTATTTCTGTGTGTGTGGTTACAGCACACCCTGTATACGGGACAGGATCTATGTGATAGTGTGAACCATCTACAAAAAGAGTGATGTCTGCATCTGGTAATGGTTTATCTTTAATGTGAGATAAAACCAGAGATTCTTGTTTCATTAGTTCTATGCAATCATGTTCAGAAAAATTTTGTTTGCATTTTTTTTTTTCCTTTCTTTCTGTTCAAGCTGGAATGGAATTCCCCCAAATCCCTAGGGTAACCCCAATATATACAGGTACTTCTCCCATCTTTTGAAACTTGCTGCAATAAGGCAGCAGGATTCAACATTGTGCACTGCTTAAGTGTAACGTTACTGGGAGTAAGCAGTGCTACTTCATTAGGATAGGCTTCAGTAAGGAGCATGTGGAATCCAAGGAAAAGGTTCTTGGTTTCTGAGTTCCACAAAGTTTACACTCATTAGATGGAGTGTACAGTACAACGGTTAAGACAGATGTGGTAACTTTAATTCTTCTGGAAGAGAAACACTTAGCTTAAATAACCTGTTAATAAGCCACATCATCAGTTCTATTAGTGTATATAATAATGTGTTGGGCCACAATACTCACAAACACATTCCTGCATTGGGTGTAAACCCCTGTAGTCATGGGTTGCTCTTTTCTTTATTTGGTTGGGTTAAACTTTCATATTAGAATTTTCTAATTATGTATAATGATCTATACATTACTATGGGCCTGAGTCTGGTTCTTCCAAACTTGGCTTTCCTTTCTAGTCTAGTACACATCTACAGCGCACAGCAAAGGAAAATAACGTGCAATCTATATTCCTCCTGCTAATATCAATGAACTCCCCTCTCTGGTCTCCCTTGGACCTTTAAAAAACTTAAAATACAGTTTACTCAGATTCCCCTTGTCTGAAGGTCTTAACATATATCTGTGAACATGAGAGGCTCTGGGGCCTCTTGTGCTTCCTTTTTTTTTTTTTGTCTTCTAATAAAAAAGGAATGGGAGGAAGAAAATACACAGTGCGCTCGGCAAGTGTTATATGTCACTCATTTCACAATAGGAGGGAATGTCCTTTGTGCTGTATATCTTCATACTTAGTAAATCTGGCCGGTAACAAATGTTTTGCTTGTGCTTGGTTTCTGTCACAACGTACGATACCGTTAAGGTAACTGGGTGTCCTAGCACAATATCTATACTCTTTTCAAGCACTAAAGCAGAGTAGTATGCAAGTGACCTTAGCTTGCGACCATGTATTTGTGTCAGTACTCCTTGTACATGTGCACTGACTTCATAACAAAATAATGTGAAAGGCTTGTCATAATCTGGCAAAGCCAGTGCTGGCGCTGAAGTTATTTCAGCTTAAAATTGGTTAAACATTTGGTTCTGCTCAGGGGAGAGTATAAATGGCTTGCTATGATCCAGAAGTGCTAATGCAGGAGCACATACAATTGCTCTTAAAGTCTTAAATCTTTTTCATTTCTGTAAAAATATAGAATTCCCATCAATGCATTACCATACCCACAATAAAAAGAATTATTTACAGTATATGACAATTATAGCACAGTAAATAAGGGCAGTAAATGTCTTTACAAACACTGATTTACTCAAAACTGTAATGAGGATACAAATAAAAACCTTTTGCTTTCTGCACATACAGAAAAACCACCTAGTTCATGCATTTGCTATGCGAATAGCACATAAACTCTAATATCTTTTTCCAAAACAAGGTAATCATTACTCAGAAGAGTTTACGTTATTTAAATCCTTCATTAGTTTATACTTATGTTTGTTGTGGTGCAAAGATGGTGCATTGGAAGTTAAATCAATGCAATCTGGATTGCCTAATGGGTCTTTGCAGCTGGAGACCTGTGAATAAAAAAAAACTTTTGCATAGAGATTAACATTTATTTACTAGGAATTACTGTAACTGTAACATGCGTGTATACTGTTATCAGGTAACCAGTGAACAGCTGCTAAAAGCTTAACTGTGACGCTATGCGTTCCATGCCTTGATTTCCTCAAAGGGGCAGTCCCTAATTTCACAAATAGAGAATGTCAAAGTGACGAGACCTGGGCGAGTGTTCAAAGCCACTCCTTTCTTATCATCTCTTAGTACAGCCCTTTTAAATGACACTAATTAAATTTCCGGGTTTAGAAACATTCAATCTGGAATCTTGGTTCCAAGTATTCAACCATTTTAAAAGCAGCACTGTCTCATAAATCAGAGTACTCTCGTTAGACACAATACATTGTGTCTGTAAATCATTCAACATTTTCTCAACAAAATCTCTCTCCCGTGACCAAATATTCACACATATTTCTAGATTCTGTGATTTTCGTGTTCAAAGCAAAAACACATTCACATAAGTCTCGCTCACAGACGACATTTTATCTCGTAACATTTCTTTAAAGGCATAACAAACCCTCCTGATTTCTGAGAACATTCATCAGCGCCATTTTAACACAGATAAAAACAGCATGTAAGCTCACTCCCACAATTCTCAACTTCATTAAAGAGAAAGCTATATTTCTGAACTTCAGAAACAAAATTATTTTGTTCAAATACAGAAACGGCTTGTTGGATCCCAGTCAGCTTTGTTCTGACACTAGTACTTATAGTGATAATGTACATTATTTACAATCTTGTCCGTGCAATCGGACCAAACATTTTAAAACTTCTTTTGTATCTTTTTAAAAGCTTATCATTAAGCAATGAATGTACAACTTTTTCAACCTTGAAACATGTCTCTTGTAAAAAACGGACAAGACAGACAAACATTGTGATTTAAAGTAAATCAAACATCTCCCTTATAGAGCACTAAGACAGAGAACAAACAATGTGAATTATCACGGATCTCTCTCACACGCAGTAAGACGGAGACAAAACTCACATACAGAGAAAGAAAACTTAACTGACATCTTCCAGCCTACTGCTGTGGAACTACAAGTCCCAGCATTACACTAAATACAAGTTAGCTTCAACATGTTATCATCAATCAGCACTCCGGACACATTTTTTCAATTTTACATACATTGTCAAAAAACAAAAAACAGTGTGCTTCTTATCTCAACACACTGAAATCATTTACACAGAATAAGGGAGGGGCACATTTCACTTATTCAGCTGCACAGGATCAAACATACATTTATAATATACAACCTACTTGATTCATTATTCAGCTTCCGATGCATTTAGCATATCCACATATATTTCGACTTTTCAGATCTCTTAACTTTCCTGTGCCACCTCAAACAATCTCTTGGGGTTTGATCTCAATACCCCTTTGTTCTTGTCTCATTACCACTTGCAACACCTTTGTTTCTCCATCCATACATATCTTTGGCTATCCCCGCTTTCTTGAAAAATTCCCTGCAGACCTTCTACTCCCCCATTTCCTAAAGTCTTTGTGTATCATATCTATGAGGGAGCTGCTGTCATCTGTTTACTATCTATATTACTCGTATTGACAGTATTCTGTTGAGTCCAAATCGGGACTCTTATCTAGTTTCTGTGGGTTGTCCTTGCACTGGACCTCCCGTTCTGTGGACTCCTTGTACTGGATGTCCGTGCTAAATAGCTTCTTTGACAGTATCTGGGACGAAGGTCTTTTGGAAATCTCTCTTACACAATTTGGGCAGATTACAGAATCTCCCTTCTTTGATATACCTCTGGGGATGGTGTCTAAAATGTTCACTCAATGTTCAAAACAATAACTCTCTAAATCCCTCTATTCCATTACATGCTTCTTTGATCAATGTCTTATGTGACTTTTATGCTTTATACATCATACATAGGTACAAACACATGCACTCAAAATTCAATCATCTTTCAAAAATCTAATCAACAATACAATTACAGTAAACAAATTGGGTTAATACTGTATTATATTAATCAGATGATACTTGAGACTCACAAATTCGCGTGTCAGGTGCCTCAGACAGACATGAGGTGACCCAGACTAGGAAGACCAACGAGTAGAAATCTACTGACCGCGGATGTTGGGGTTCAATGTGCTGGGAAACCTCCGTTGTCTGTCTTGTAGCCTGCTGGACAGCGAATCTCGGTGGGACCTCCAAGTTGTTAGATCTAAAATTCTGACCCAAGTCAGCCTGTGGTGTCAAGTATATCTGGAAGCGCTTCAATCAGCTGGAGAGAATTGACACAGACCAAGTTCTGTATACAAGGAATATTCTCTAGTTTATTGATACAAAGATACAGGTTTTTATAGGCTACTGAATAAATGAATCCTACGTCATATGCATACAATAGTTTATACCACTAGTTTATGAGAAGCGCTACTGATTAACTTTCTCACGTATTCTTGAGGTGTTTACTTTTCTCCCCCTTCTAAGGACAGATGAGCCTATTATTTCTTATCTCAAGGGGAGTTGGAGATATGCTATGTGCAACACCATGGATACAGTTCCCATACTACCAGCTGGATATGAAGCTCATTATTGTTTTCATAACTGGTTACATTCTTCAGGTGTTCCCTATTAGTTCAACTTCAAGGCCATAGGCTCACATATTGCAAAACTGCAAGTTAACTGAAAAATGAATAATCTCTTCTAGCAAATAATATTTCTATACAAGTTACAATAAAATGGCTGAACAAAGGCCTTATGAGGCCTTAACAAAAAATCATATTTAACATTTATACGGGGTTTGAATGAAATAATAATTATAAGGAGTACCAATTGTTCAATAGAGTATTTAAAAGGCACTTAGTACGCAGTGCGAGATTTGCCATCTGAAAAAAAAGCAATCAGGGAACTACTCAAAGATTTTAGAAATATAAGAGGCACATTACACAGCATGAAAACATCTCATTTATTTCTATAGGTTAGAAAGCTATAAAGTTTACTGACAGATAAATTATAGCTTATGCTATAGTTTGGCACTGAAGATCAAAATGCTGCTCATACATATTTAAAGTGCTATGAAACTAACTGAAAAGGCCAAAGCTTGTATTTCTAATTGGGTAAAAATGAGGTATGTCATGAGAAATCTAAACTGACCAAAAACAGATGAAAGAATTCTTGTCTACTACAAGATACCCCTAAACAGAGCTGGATAAGGGGGAGGGAGGTGCAGGAAGCATGTGCCCCAGGCCGCTCCTCTCTCATGGGGCTTTTTTGACCAGGTACTTGTGTAGTGTAGTGCCAGCAGGAGACAGTATAACACCTAGTGACTGGCCCCTCCTCCACGACCAGCCACCTTACAAATGCAGCTATTGATCATGTGATCTATTCCTCCCTCCCTTCCTTCCCTTATGTGCAGCTGCCCCCTCCCTTCTCTCCCCTATGTGTGTTCATTACTGACATTGTCTCACATGGGACATGCACCTCCTGACAGGCACACTGTCCCATGTGTGCAGACTGCAAGAGAGGCAGACAGAAGTGTAGGATTCTTCAACACAACACAGATGGAAAAAGGTAAGTGTGAGGGAGGGAGGGGTCTTAATGTAATGTTGGTGAAAGGTGGGCTATTATTGTAATGGTGGAGTGTGGGTGGGTGGGTGCTAATAATCTAATGGCTGGTGATAATAATTTATTTGTGGAGTGATGGTGAGGTTATTTAATTTAATAATGTGGAAGTAGTTCTATCTACTACATGAGTATGCTATTAATTAAATATTGGGGCTGTTTGGGGGAAATAGTTATATTATGAATTAAATGTGAATTAATTTAATGTCAGGGCTTGTTGGAGGAAACTAGAACTATTTATCAAATGTCAATACTATGAATTTAAAGTTGGGTCTGGTTGCAGGGACAAGGGGCCTGATTATTAAACGGTACTGTTGAGCTTTCTAAATTTCATGTAAATGTCTTTTTTCCAAATAGGGCACCAACATTCTGGATAGAGGCAAGCAGCAACTGAGCTAAATACACCAGCAGCTGCAGGTAGTGAAAACTGCAAGAACAGGTAGGAGAGGGCAGAACACTCTACCAACTGTCCTGAATCTAGTGGAGCAGTCCCGAATTTGGGTGACTTAGTCAGGATTTGGTCCGACTGTAAGGTCCTGACAGTTGAGAGGTATGTCCAACTTCACGCTGTTCTGCTTGTGAAATGAGAGCTGTGTACACCAGTTGTGCATGCAGTATTGCCCATGTATTTGTCTAAAATGTACCCATATTAGACCATAGGGGCTCCCTGTCTTAAATTACCCTATAGCAACAATCCTAATCTTTCACAATTTAATTATGTAATTTCTTAATCTCCTCAAAACATTTAATGCTACGTGACATAAGCACTGATGCAGTTATTAAAGGCAGATATCTCTCTCTCAAGCTTCTGTCGTGCACGTCTTAAAACCCCAGGGAGATTGTTGTGTTGAGTGAATAAGTTCCCAGAGTTAGGTGGTTGCCTGGACAGGTGGATGCCTACTGAGAGACATTGCAATTTATGACCAGTAAATGCTGTTGAGGTTAGGTTTTTTGCTTATGTTTTATTTCATTATTCATTTCATTATTGCTGGTGAATAAAACTAGCAGTGGCTACTTAAATCAAAAGATCTGGACTGGTGTGATATCCTTTCCTGATATGAATGAAGATGGTAAACCCAATCCGATCTTATGACAGCTATTTGATACTATATGCTGTTATTCTGAAACCCAGTAATAAATCAACATTCCTACAATCAACATTTTCAACATTTCCAATATGTAAATCAGTAAAACTCAAAGCATGCATCAATCCCTCTGACCATGCTCTAATTCACTGAAACAAATTTTCCATATCAGGATACTCCATCCCTGAAACAGAAAGCCCCTACAATTTTTGGTTGCACATGTTGGGAATGTAACTCCAAAATGTTGACTATTGGTTGGGTATGTCCTCATTTACTATTAGATTTTATTCTTTGCAGCTTTAGTTCCAGGAAAAAGAATGGGTTTGCTGCTTTGTAAACTGGATCTATTAGTCGTGGCTGGATTGCTTGGGTACAGATTGAAGGCACACCCTTTGACAATTCCTTCCGTTCCAAGCTCCATCCCTCAGGTGTGTACTTAGGGAGAGTTTCCAGTTGCCCAGAAACCACCCTCCATGACTCATTGACAAGCTGGTTCCTTAATTGAGACCAACCACTTTCTGCAGATCCATTCCAACCCCTCCCTTCTACAATGTAGACCCCCCCCCTCTTTCTTGAGCTGGGCAGCATGACATAGAGCACAACATAAGAGAGGCAGACAGAAGAGTACTTGTTTGTGGCAACTTGTTTATAGGGTAAGTGTGGGCAGAGAGCTATTACTGTAATATGGGTGGATACTGGATAATTAATGGTGATGTTGGTAATCATGTAGTGGTTGTGAAAAATTAATTTATTGATGGGGCAATTTATTTGATGGTGGGGGCTATTTCATTTAATACTGCGGTCATGGTGGTGACTATTATTTTAAGGTGATGTGATTACATTATTTAATTAATACTAGGTTGGTTTGGCGATTATTAATTTTATGGGGCTGATTTTACGGTGAAGGAAGGCTATTTATTAATCCTGACTACTATTTACTTTAATATTGGGACATTTTGGGGGAAATAGGTATAATTATTAAATGGAAATACTAATTATTTAATATTGGGGCTGTTTGGGGAGATAATTAGAGATGAGCGGGCTCGGATTTCGCTAATCCGAGCCCACCCGAACAGGCCGGATCCGAACTGTTCGGATATTTCCGGCGGGCAAAAAAATGAAAACGAGGCTCTGCCGTCCAAGTCTCGCGTCGAATCTCGCAAAGGGTGGGAGGGAGGGCCCAGAACAATTCCATCTTGTACCTCTTTTTTTGGCATTATGTGCTCAAGCTACCTTGGTGCAACCTTTTGGCCTAAAAACAATATTGTGAGGTGTTCAGAATAGACTGGAAATTAGTGGAAATGATTGTTATTGAATGTTATTGAGGTTAATAATAGCGTAGGAGTGAAAAAAAAAACACAAAACTGGTTTTTAGCACTTTTTATGTTTTTTTCAAAATAAATCCGAATCCAAAACCTTAAATCCGAACCAAAACCTTTCGTCAGGTGTTTTGCGAAACAAATCCGAACCCAAAACCTCAAGCAAATCTGAATCTAAAACACAAAACACGAGACACCAAAAGTGGCCGGTGCACATCCCTAGAGATAATAGGAGTATTTATTAAATGTGTATACCGTTAATTTAATGTCAGGGAATGTTGGGGAGGGGATTGGGGGATATGTCTATATTGTCCATATTATTTCTGATTGCTATTAATTTAATGTTGGGGCTAATTGGTGGGGAAAAAAGTCTATTATAATATGGGTGTGACAAAAATGGTAGATACCTAATTTTAGTGGGTAAAATTGTACGTCATTATTTTACCTTGGTCTCCCTGTATGGCCCCAAATTCTCATCAGCTCTCATTCCTCAGGAAGCTTTGCCAAGCCATCCACAAATCTAAACGTGGAATGCTATTGTGTATGGGTGACTACAATGTAGCCCCAGGCCCAAGGTTAGATCTATCCTCTAGTCCCTCCAAACAGTCTGCGTCTCCTTTTAATACTATATCCTTAGCTTTTCTCAATTGTTAGCGGAATATGACTTGTATGATGTGTGGCGTGTCTATCAGCCAGGTGAGAAGGAATAGACATATTTCTATCATGTGCATAATTCATATTCAAGAATTGATATTGTCTTATCTGATAAATGGTCTCTCCAACATATCAAAAGAATTGAGATTTTACCCATCACATGGTCAGATCATGCCCCTCTGGTGTGGCAATTGGTGGCAATTGGAGTCCATTGCTGGAGACCGCCTTCTTAGACCCTGGAGACTGGCCGACTGCATACTGGCCAATGTGGGGTGAAATCGAGTAATGTGTGAACCTTGGACTCTTAACTAGAGTCTAACAAATCTGAGACACCATGATATACACCCACTGTTGTGCCCTTAAGGCCGTTATGAGAGGAGCAGCAATACAAGCTGAGGTTACAATCAGGAAAACGCGAAAATTGTGAATCACAATTAGCATCTCTAAAAGCCCTCCATAAACATACCCTCAGTATTCTAAGATTAAACCTGAATTAACTGATTTGCGTAGGAAAATTAACGAAGTCTCCTTGCTATAAATGAACAACGCCATAGCTAAACTCAATCAGAGATTTTATGCATTAGGCAATACAACTAGCAATTTGCTGTCCCACAAACTTAGCATGAAGAATGCCATTAACAGGATCAAGTCTATACGTAATGTACAGGACACCCATATTTCTAAGCCCCTCACTATAGCGATTAGGTTTGCTTCTTACTATGAAAATCTTTATAATTTAAAGACAGATGCAACTTGGACCCAACCCTCTCTTGAGTCCATTAATAATTTTCTTGCCTCCATCTCGCTTCCATTTTTATCCCCTGAGGAAGCCTTGGCTCTATGCTCGGACTGGACGGAGGAAGAAGTTAAAGGCGCCATAAAGTCTACTAAACGTGGAAAGGCCCCGGGCCCTGATGGTTTCACCCAAGATTTCTATACCTTTTTCCAGCCCGAATTGATCCCGGTCCTTACTAAACTATTTAACTCAGCTGCTAAAGATACATTCTTACCCCCTGAAATGCTTCAGGTGCAAATAATTACCATCCGTAAGTCAGGAAAGGACCCCTCTCATTGTCACAATAATATGGGTGTGATTGCTATTAATTTTTTTTGTGCAATCTATTTTTATTGAAGAAGAAATTATCAGATTACAAAAAAATCATTGTAACAAAACAACCATAGTAGATGATACACATCAGGCAACGACAAAAAATGAGGAAGTCACATCACGATTGCAAATAACAGTACAGGCAAAACTCATCTAGATCCTAAACGTCAAAAATCTTAGTACAGCCTGTAGAGAGGGGAGGTACATGTGAGGGTCAGAGTTGTTTTAAGATGTCTTTTGGTTTATCAAGTAATGGACAAGGGTTTTAGAAGGGGTGTGTACCACCATAGTCCTGCCTAGTTGAGTGTTGTATGAGATTAGTATAGTGTGGGTATCAAAGGTAGGGTTAAAGAAAAAGCAAAATATCAGGAAATCATATAATTTCCTAAAAGTTTATGCACATTGAAAAATGTCATCAGAATCACCAGTATAGGTCTCCACTGGATATTACTTATAGCTATAAGATTCTTTATAGTCTTTCCAACTATACCTGGCTATGAATTCAGAATATCTGTCAGGTGTTAGATCTTCCATATCCATATAAAGATATTTTTTCAAGAACCACTGAGAGATGTTTGGAGGTGATGTAGATCTCCAGTTACATGGGATAATAGTTCTGGCTGCGTTCATGGGGTGTTTTAACAGCAACTTTTTAAATTTAGTGTTAGGCAGAGCCATTGAGTGGAAAGTCAGATCTCAGGAGGAAAGGGGGTCAGGAGACCAGTTGTGTCCCTCGAAACTCGTCTCACCTCCCGTCAATAACTTGTCAACTTGTAACAGTGCCACCATATATAAAGAGGTGATTACACTTCCAGCACAGATCAGAGATGCTGGCATTCTCTTGAGGATGATCGGGAATCTGTACCACCTAGTAATAATCTTAAAATGGGCCTATAGAACCGGAGCTAAGCTCATCTTTAGTTCCTGGTTCCAGAATAAAACATAGTTAGGAAGTGAAGAAGAAACCCTCTCTAAACATAGTTTATAGATTCGCAAAATTACATTGCAAATTTTAGTGGTCTTAAAGAGGTAGAGCGTCTCAAACAGTGACAGTCCTCTATTAATTTGATTATTACAAAGGCTTAGAATAAAGTGCCTCTGTTAAAGATGAACCCGGAGAGCTTGGTTAGACAAATTAAGAGTAGTTTTAAGATCAAGAAAGATATATTCCTCTGGAATCTATCAGCTGGCTCAGTGTAAGAGCCCCCTCCGGTGACCACCTCCCAACTATTCTTGCAGTCGGAGCAAAATCTTCATTGAACGGGACAGTGACACAAAATTGGGACTGCCCCACGATAGTCGGGACAGATGGCTTCCATTGCCCATGTATTTAAAGGGGTTAGGAAGAGACTAACACTGTTTCAAATGATAGCCAGCCATTACCCCCTTGCATACATACTGGTGGTGTGTCATGGAAGCCCCCTGTAGAAATCCTGTGTTTGCCCTTGGAGCTATACATATTAATAAAATATTTGCTTCTGTAAATAATGGAACTTGTTTAGTAGGAAAATAAAAACACATTGGAACGTATAGGCTACTGTCCTTTGGCTGTAACTGAAAGAAACATTATTTTTCCAGTCACACAGGAAACGTTTGCATTAGCAAGATGATGACACTTTTGCCCTTAAGCACTAAATGCTAGAAGCTGACTTGAAACATGTTACACTCTTTTAGTGTATATTACATTTATTCAGTCAGCTTCAGTTAGTGTTATGTTCACAAAAGTCTGCATCCTTTTTAGTAGCAGGATCATATTTGCGGGATTCCCCTAGGTAAACAGCTGGAAGATATAATAAACACAGAGAAAAAAATCTAGTCATAGGTTACTGGCTGTGTGAGCTGTTTTTAAATAATCCTCTAGACTACAAGGCAATTTCATGATGATAACCGAGGCAGCAGGCTGTGATATTTAATCTGCTCCATTTTCGGAGCTGGTTTATAACTGATTTTCTTGCAGAAAGAAGATATAAATTACAATTGTACCAGCCAAATTTGTATTTCTTTTTGCAATTTATTTCAATATATTTTATACATTTTCTTTTTGATATCTATCTATCTATCTATCTATCTATCTATCTATCTATCTATCTATCTATCTGTCTAACTATTTATCTGTCTGTCTATCTATCTGTATATCTAACTAGCTATCTGTCTGTCTATCTATCTGTATATCTATCTATCTATCTATCTATCTATCTATCTATCTATCTATCTATCTATCTATCTATCTATCTGTATATCTATCTATCTATCTATCTATCTATCTATCTATCTATCTATCTATCTATCTATCTATCTGTCTGTCTGTCTGTCTATCTATCTAAGCAGGGTCAACCGGCATTGTAATTGGGATTTGTAATGTGTAGCAGATCTTATATATTAGCAAATGATTTGGTAAATAGACTAAAATTGCTATTTAGAAAAAAAAGATTTATTGCTTTGCCGCGTTGCCGTTATGTCGTGTTGTGGCAAGGTTTCCTTCCAGCAGCCAAAAAATTGTTTACAACCAAACAATTATGTTTTTAATATTTGTCGCTTTGTTACATTGTTGCATTATCGCTATGTGGTCTAATAGGTTACTTTTTCTATATTAAAAAACTATGCAACATTTGGCAGCTTTACCTTGAGGAAGATATTTGCCAACAAACAAACAAACTTCTTTGTATATATATATATATATATATATATATATATATATCACACACATAACACACATATCTCAAAGAATATCTGTAACTAGAATCAAAATCTAGTAATACACAAGTAATGTTAATATAATATAATATAATATAATATAAGCTGCAAACAATATCTGTTTAAACAGTTATGATACCATCGTTTCAGTGTATATTAGGAAAATGTATGTTTTAACATGGGCACAAAACTCCTTGGTGACTTTTAATATCAATATAATTTACAGTAAGGAGTGCTTTATCTCATATATAATAAAACTGAGTCTCCAGATGAAGGATTTATATTTTGGGTCTATTTCTTTCTCTACTCACTGGGAGACAGGATTAACATATTTTAATTCACTGTTTCACTCTCAGCCTGTCAGTAGGAGTCATGGACAAAAAATTGCTTGTCAAGATGCAAAAGCTTATTTATCTTGTTTGAATTCCTCTTGTAACATCAAGTGATTATTTTTGTACGTGTTGCTCCTAGTTTTGTGCTTCTGGACATAAATTTGCATAGAGAGATTGCAATTTTTGGGATGAAACAATTTTCGTTCAAGATGGTGGGAGGATTGTGATATACCCGGGATATTCCTTATGCATCACTTTCTAGTCACAATTGGGAGTATGTCTGTGCACCTCACCTATTTTCTTAAAATGAGGCTTCATCATGTGCATGATATATTAAAATGAGTTACTAGGGGTTACTTAGCACAAACTTTAACAAAAGATACTCAGCAACCTGCTTAAGGGGATATCATATATGATTCACCAACATAAAAGATAACCCAGGGCTCATAGCTAAAATGTACATGGTGATATTGCAAATGGTTATAGGATGGCAAATATAGATTTGGGTCAGAGCCCGATGCCTAAATGTCAACCAATTGGCAAATAGATGTAATAGCCTCTATTTGGGGGGGAAATATATATATATATATATATATATATATATATATATATATATATATATATATATATATATGTATATATATAAACAAACAGGCAAACAGGCGTATAAGAGTTCCAATGTTTAATATAATCAAATAGCATAAAAACACTTTTATATTAGTGCACTGACACAAATAAATGTTATCCTTGTGAATCAAAATTGTGTCAGATTACAATGACACTCTTACTGGGATAAGCAAAAGTAAATAGGTTCAAGTGCATTGAATAAGTCCCACAGATGGCATGCCCAATGTCCAGCAAAGATATGTATCCACAATAAAAATGTAACCTATAACCATTTGCAATATCACCATATGTACATTTTAGCTATGCACCCTGAGTTATCTTTTATGTTGATGACAGTATTTAAAGGGTTGAAGTCCTCCTCTTCATTACCCTGAGTGGCAGCATTATCCATATAACTAGATAGGAAGTGAGGACCCTATTTTGTATTACTCATATATGACTGGACATGTAACTGGCCAAAAAAGCCCCATTTTGGCTTTCAAATGGCAATTTTCCCACAGTTGATTTTCAGTAACAGAGCTTTTAGCACACTTGACCTATTGGCTTTTTGTTAGTAGTTATAGGAAGCTGGCCTAAACATTTGAAAAGGGTATTTAAAAAAGCAGACAAAAATATTCTCTTCAGCTGTACATTTTCCAAAAGGAATATGCAGCTGGAGAAAAATAACCCAAAGCATATTCAGTAACTGCTCAGTGGTGCAAGAACAGGCATCCTAAATGCAACACCTTTTCCACTGTCTGCTAATATGGCAGCAGAGGTGCCGTGCATACTTTCCAGCACCTCTATTATAAGACATAGCACCATCTGTAATCCATCCCATTCATCTACATTAACGATTCACAGGTGGAGGAGAAGGGCATTGTAGACAGAGTTCTGGTGGTTCAAGCCTGAACCATTCATATAAAGAGAGTTATGATCATCCATAATCATAGATATAAACTTGTACTATGCTAAAGTGAAGTCCTGGGGGCATCCAAGTACCTTTCAACACAACCAGTTCTATGGGAAAGGCGGCTGCTATAGGTGAAGACCTCCATCCAATCTGTTCTAAAAGTTTATCTAGTTAGCCCTTAGCCCTAAAAGGTATAAATATCTATATAACTAGAGATAAGATAGCTGCTGTATTATTACTCTGTACCAACTTACTGAATGATTATACCTGATATGTACCTTTTTCCACCTATGTGATATTGATATTAATGAACTCTCTCGTGAACTTGATGTAATTATTGGGTAACAAAGACATCCTGAAATCTTACAATTGGAGAGCCATTGGCCAGGAGTTGGAGGACACAAGCAGTGTTGAACTGGGGCATGATGGGCCCACTGGGGAATGCAGTGGTTGAGTCCCACAGCAACTCTAAGCTGAAGGGATGTGTCCATTCGCCAGAGAGGCGTGGCCAGTCACTAGAGGGGGCAGAAGGAGGAAGAACCACTTCAGTAATTCTCCTTTCGTTACGACAAACCACATAGGACACATGACATGAAGGGGGGTGAACACCCCAAATTTCTGGAGCTGGACCAGTGTGAGCATGACTTTCATACAAGTGGCGTGGCTACCATTTTAGGCCTCTCTCCAATCTTTCAATGTTTCCATTCACTTCAAATACACAGGCAATGCTGTGTGTACTTGTGAAGATACCGGGTTTATCTGGCCCAGTGCTACCCAGTACCTTCTAGGATTCGTATGGTCACTCAGGCAAAATGCAGTTATAAACATACAACAGTATATTTATTGTCATACAAACAACACTAGAATATTATATACACACAGTAAATAAATGCCAGGCAGATTTACCACATTATCTGTCCCTTACCCCAATAACTTAAGGAGATATAGTCACCGGCTGTTCAGACTTCACGACCCATGGATTTCTATCAGCTGCATATATAGAGACTTGTTTGAAAACGACAATCCAAAAACTAGATGCACCTTCATGAATGAAATCCCACACTCAACACCCCTCCCCCCTGGAGTTGTTCCTTATATATCACAGGTCTAATTTCCACAGTCTTTCCCCTCCCTGGGCAAACCCCTGCGTCTATTCTACTTAACCATTGGTCAGTGCTGGACTGGGGGGGAGGGGTTGGACAGGGGAGTGAAGATGAGCTGTCCTTTCAGAGAACCTCCCCTGTTAGATGGCCTGTCTGGACTAGCCTGGTGAGAACAATGGACACTAATTAGTTTTCCTACTCAGGCACATGGCAACCTGATCCCTACCCATAATCCCCCTGGCTTCACTTTAAAGACAATGAATAGCAACCTTACTTCAAGTTATATACAATATACATATGTACACTGAACTACAATGTCCCCTTAGCCACATGTTATTGTACAATGCAGTTGTAGTCTGGTGAGCTGGGGAACAAAAAGCATGGGCTATAAAAAGTACTATAATCCACATTATGTGAGAAATGAGACATGCTCACAGGGTTATCAAACTCATTTTGTCACAGTACTATTGTTGTATGCACGCAGCTCTACATACCTCCCAACCGTCCCTGCAGTGGGGATAAAGTCAAGACTGAGTGAGACTGTCCAACTAGAATCAGGACAGTTTGCAGACTATCCTGCTCTCTCCTACCTGTTGCTATAGCTTTCAGTTATTGCTGCTGCCTGTGTTTTAAGCTCAGTTGCTGCTTGTCTGGATCCTGGAATGTTGGGTCCCTGTTTGGATAATGGGATAGGTACATTAAATATGGAAAGTCTAGCAATGAGTGAAACCTCTATACCTCCCACCCCAAACTGGTCCCAATGTTAAACCAATAGCACTCACATTTAAAAAAATAGATCTCCCTACCTGCAACCAGCCCCAGCATTTAAAAGTATTCACATTTAATAAATAGACATATTTTCCCTCAAGACATTAGATAATTAGGATTCACATTTAATAAATAGCCAACCTTCTTCCTAAACTCAGACACACATTCAATTATTACCCACAAACCATTACAGTATTAAATAAACACTCTCTTCACCCCACCTTAATAGGCACTACCATGATCCCCCTTTTCTGTCAAATAGCTCCCACCATCAAACACATTGACCTAGTAGTAGTTATCCTAGTGAGTCATTTGGTGTCTATGTGTGGTAAAAGGTTGTCTGAGTCAATTCCAGTTTCATGTACAGTTGTCTTGCCTTCTGTACAAGGTGTTTTGAATATGTATGTGCTCTTTGTATCATCATGTTGCCCAAAAGTTAGGAATCCAAAGCAGATGGGTGGAAGACATTAGTTATTTGTTCAGTCTGGAACAATATCAACCCCTTCCCAATCTATAGCTATGCTTGGTCAAACTAGAATGTGTTGTGATCATCAAAAGCTTCCTAGACGCAGCAAGAAAGTCCACGATCCCATATAGAAACATATTGGGCTAGGTGTATGAGTGAGTCCAAAACATAGTGGTAGGTCAATGTAAATGTGGTGTAGATTGGGGAAGAAGCCATACTAAAAAAGTGTTAAGTTATTGATTAAATCTTAGCAATAAGCTGTAAGTCAAGTGACTATCTTGAATATCATGTTATCTTAACTCAACCACAAGAGCTGGGCAAGTTTTGGATGCAGTTCAGGTCAGATGAAGCTAGCAAAAAAACAATCTTCCCTTGTCCTGGATAACCTTATCTGGGTTACTTCCATGAAACCATCACAGCTCCAGCTCTTTTCACAGAAAACTAATAACCTAGAGCTGACAGACCCTCAATTTCTTAAACTGACTGCAATTTAATAGTCTCAGCAATCTTTTTATTTACCAGACCAGACATACCCTGATTAAGTTACAGAATATTGTAATATTATAGGTAGTTGTTGACAGAGTGGCTAAAGAGGCTACTGCTGGATTAAACTGTTAATTGTTGTTTTAGTCATAATAGGAACCATATAGTGATAGTTGTTTACTGCTAACTGATAGCATGATACTAAGTGATAAATGTATATTAACTTGTAATTAGATAGTGTGAAGATGTTTAATGTTCTTGATATAATAATTAGCTTTATTGTATCTATTTATGATTTTTCTGTTTGTGATAATGAGTCATATTTAGGTGTCTAAGTTGACTGAAATATTAATTCTGTTTAAGAGTTACATTCTAAATTTGAGGAAATTCAAGATCTATATATTGGCTGCTTCTAATTAAAGTAAAGGAATAAAGTAGATATTTTCTTCAGCAAACACTAATTGCTGATAGACATTCGTTCCAAAATTGTCCGTATTGATTAATTTAAATTTATAAAAATGTGCTAACTGCCATTGGACTATTGAATAAGAAATGCATTCCTGAGAATTCTATTAAAAGTTCCTGTTTTTGAAGCACTTATTATTATTAGCTTTCATTTTAATGAGGTGCCACAAACGGTCTGCAGAACCGTAGATATGTGCATGAACAGAACACTCATTTACAAGATTAAACAATGAATACATAATAGATAGTTATACAATTAATAAACGGGTTGGGTATGAATTTCCGACAGTGAAAATACAGATGGAAATATGAATGTCACGATAATACCGACAGTCAAAATTTCACTGACACGGATAAAATAAATAGTGATAAATATAAATATATTTTTTTTAAAAGCGTACCCCCATCCCCAGTCATATTAACCCTAGTGCTGCCAGCCTAGGGCTGGGTGGAGAAAAATCGGGGGGACAAACAGCGTGGGGTCTCTCCGATCCTCATTCAACCAGCCCTAGGCTTAGCCAGCCGGGGCTGGTGCCACTAATGGTGTCACCCGCCGGGGTATTGGGCAGCTCACCCGACCCCCGGCAAACTTACCTGGATCCGGCGGTCTGCTCCGTCCCGGGCACCGCCATCTTGGATTCGGGTCTGCGCATGCGCAGACCCGCAACTTATGAAAACTCTGACTGCCTTCTTATTTACCAGGCAATCCTGGCGCCGAATACAAATAGGCACTTCCTCCAAACCTTCAGTGCCTGTTCCTCAGTTGCCTTTGGGTACCTAAGAAGTGGCTGCTATTCTTCTCTACTCGTCTGCAAAGCTGACACTCTATTCCAGTACCGGCTATTCTACTCGTCTGCAAAGCTGACACTCTATTCCAGTACCGGCTATTCTTCTCGTCTGCAAGCTGACACTCCATTCAAGTACCTGCTACTCTACTCGTCTGCAAAGCTGACACTCTACTCAGGTACCAACTATTCTACTCTGCGCGTCTGCAAAGCTGACAATCTATTCAGGTACCAACTATTCTATTCTACTCGTCTGCAAAGCTGACACTCCATTCAAGTACCTGCTATTCTACTTGTCTGCAAAGCTGACACTCTACCCAGGTACCGACTACTCTATTGTACTCGTCTGCAAGCTGACACTCTATTCAAGTACCTGCTACTTTATTTTCTACAAGGCTGACATTCCTATCTAGTTCCTTCTACTCTCCTGCCTTTCCAAGAGGGTCTCGCTCAGTACTCTGACAGGGGCCGCGACCTGCGAGCAGACACAGCTAAGACCATACTGCTTTGCGGCAGTTCCTGGTGAACACCATCTGCTCGTTAGACTCCGCGCCCTGTTAGTGTAAACGCTAACTGTGCAGATCCTAGGATTCGCATCGTAAAGATCCGGAATCTATTGAGACCGTGACAAATGGATCTATGTGGGGTGAAATCTTGATAAAGGGGTGCTGTGGCCTGTACTGTTCAGGCCACTGCTCACCAGTATCCAATGCTTGTGGGAGTACCGGGCGTGTAAACCCCTCACTGACTTGTGGTCCAGCCAGGTGCTTAGCTTCAGGGTCATGTCTGCTGTGGCTCCATGTAGTCACCCTCCCATTGATAATGATGTCACCCACAAATATCGCACATTAAGTCAGTAGTAAATGGCAGCGATGCAGTAGTACACCCTTCCTCTTCACTCCCGCACATATACTCTCCACCCCCAGAGAAAATGAGGATGGAGCAATGACTACTATTAATTAAGCCCAGAATAGCAGCAGTTCAACAGAGCACAGCCACTGGATATTAATATTGATAGCAGCAGCACAGTGCACAAAATGCTTTATAGTTAAAGGCAAGATAGTGACTTTACTTGTTGAGTCTAAAGACATACAAGGATCATCAAAGATACATAGATACAGTATGAAACTGTTTATTTATTAAAAGCTGGTGGGAAAGGGGCATGTGCGAGAAAAGCTGGTGGGCTGCAGAGGTCATATGAGAGAACATATGGTAGGTAGCGGGGCATTTGAGAGAGAAGATGATCGACATGAGACATGTGAGGGAAAAGCAGGTGAGCAGATGGGCATGTTTTACTTTGTTCTGCAATCTAAAATGTGGACCTCCCCACACCCCCACTCTAGAACTCCTTTGTTAGCCTCTGGGCAAGTGTGGAGCCTGGACAGCATTCAGCATCAGACATCAGTGCCTCTGGACATCAGTGCATCTGGACTGCAACCTTTACAGCCAGCCAGGAGGACTAAGAATTATAATTGTTATTTTATAAAAGCGGGTACTTGGGGACGAGAGGAGGTGGTAGTCTGAAGCTGTCAGATGCAGTCCCCACACTGTCACTATGTGTTGAGGACAGCTGCCTGTATCTTCCGTATGTGCACATCCAGGGACGTGCTTCTTCTCCTTGTGGTCCAACGCTCTGCGCGTGTATGCGTGGTTGGAGTCGTGTCCGGTTGATAGCTGTTCCCCAGCTGATTCTGTCAGTGGTCAGCTGCGTCAGACTGCCGAATTATCCCTGATTCGCTTGACTACTACTGTCTACTTCTGTTGCTACGCTGGTGACTATCTCAGAGAACCACGACCTGTGCACCTTCTTGCAGCGAAGCCCATACTCCCCTGTGATGATCCCTGGTGAATACCGTGGGTGTGTTAGGCTCCGCGGCTCCCTGATCAGTTGTGCTTATACCAACTAGTGACTTCTCCTGCTTGCAGCAGTTACAGAAGCTTTGCCTGGGGTGCCGAGAAACCTTGCACCCACCATGAGCCCAACACTCTCAGATTATTGTTGCATGACCAATTTTTCAACTTCTAAGTTCTGTCACCTAAATTGTTAGCATTTTCTATAATGTGGCACAAAATGACTGCACTTTAGATGAGCTCTGCATCCTACCTCTCCCACAATCATATCCCTAAACATATAAAATAATTAAAAGTTTGTGAAAACAGAGGAAAATTACAGACTAGTACCGAGGAGTGTCATCAAAACTGAGGACAGGGGTGTTTTGATGATCTACTGAAATACTATCTCAGTTCAACTGCTGGAGCCAGTTAGTTCAATTGTCATTGATATTGAAATCTCTGTTCATTATTTGATGATATCCACAGCCTCCTTGGTGGTAGCAACTGCCACCTGCTGCCACTTCAATGAACATGGGGAACAAGTGCTCTGGCTGTGTCCAGCAGTGAACATGATGCCAAACAAATATACCAGATACACATCTACTTTGAATTATAACAAGAGTACACGTGAAGCATAAAAGTGGAAGACCTGTCCAGAACACGAACAGGAAGGACATTCATGGTTGCACACACATTGTTATTATATTGATCATTGATCATGCTTTGCGCCTTGTTTCTGTTCAATATGCAGTGTTAGTCCTGCTTACCTCCTCCTCCAGAGATGGTGTAAAAATCTGTCTATTTTAAGTGCATAAAAAGCTGTATGTAGTCCAACTAAATTTGAAGCAGATTCAAATGCATCCACTCCTTGCAGACACTTTTAATATCCTATAAAATTGAATGTTAGTTTTAGAGATCTGTGCATAAACCAGATCATTATTGTTGATATCATAAATTCAGCATGAAACACCCCAGGTCGCCAAAGTCTAGCCCCGTCAGCCTATCATCCTGATCAAATATTTGCTTATCCGGAAATGCCATTCTGCAGCACTAATCCTTGTGCAATTACATAATAATAAATAAATAATAGGTGTATGACTTTCAAACTGCATGTTTATTGTGCTGCAGCATTTTCCTCATCATGAATGGTTCCTGTTGTAATAAAAGCTGTAGAGTAATCACTTGGTTATTTATTAATCTGGATTATTATTATTATTTTTAGTATAGTGCTTAAGAAGCAGAGCAGGGGAATTCACATGCTAGTGGAGTACAATAAGGGTGTGCAGTTGCAAGTTAAGCACACACCCTTGAGATGGATGCTATTTTGGGTTCTTCAATTGTTTAAAATATGTTCATAACCAAATTCTGCACTGACACAGTTTTGGAGTTGATGACTACTCTATATTTGTTCCATGCCCTAGAGCAGTGGATCCCAAACTTTCTCACTTTGAGGCACCCTTAGGGTCTCCATAATTTTTTCAAGGCACCCCTAAGCCAAAATATTTACCAAGAAGCCCCCTGCCTTGCTTACAAATGGCGCTGGCCGAGGCACCCATGTGAGAGTGCCGCGGCACCCCAGGGAGCCACGGCCCACAGTTTGGGAACCACTGCACTAGAGTATAAGGTTGCACATATGTAAAATACATGTAACTCAAAATACAGATGAGAAAATGTAATTGTGCAGATGCACATTAGTGAATACACAAACATGCAGCTTTTACATTTAAATATGCCCCATATACACCTTTCAGATGTTTAACAATATAAAAGAGCCTATATGTGAGGTTATTGGATGCTGAAAATACACATCAGTGCTGACAGATTGAGCAAAGTCTGCATATAGTAAAATCACAAGGAATGACTTGAAAATGGTCAAAAATACGTTTTGGTAATTATTATTCTGTAGCCTTTTAAAACACATTTCCTATTTAAATCTATAGAAAATATTTTTATAACAAAAAAATAGCAACTTTCTTATATAAAAACTAGTTAAAAGAAGCAGTACATTTTATTAAAGTATGCAACTCACACCCAATGCTGTGTAAAAAGGCACTATTTTGAGATGGAAAGTAAGGCTTAATTAATAGAATTCTCTCACTTGATGTACGTGATACCATGTTAATTAAACAGAGTCGAAAAAGTAATCAACACCATATATGTGACAATAATCTATACTGCTTCTTTTGGAAATTACTTTCTTTTATAGAAGTGCAGAATTTTAACCCCATCAATGACACTGCATCCAGGAACAATACTTGCCTTAGAGTATTGGCTTGTCACTGAATTGTCTCATCAGCATTGTTGTGTCAAAAAATAGATGACTTTAGCAATTACTCTCAATGGCTTTGAACATGTTTACAAATTTTGCTTATCCAACTATTTTTAAACCTTGCCAAGAGATGAAGGCAGAGATTGAATAATTCATCCCCTTTATTGCTGGAGGGCACATGTCTCCAGTTTGGGCTGTACTAGAAAAACACATGTTTAGCAACACCAGTAAGAGTGATTTCTTCTAAATAATGTAATACTGCTACTAAATAATATACAGTATATTTCACAATTGTCTGATGTGAACATACCTACAGGTCTGGAGAAATAGGTCTCTGAAACTGCAGGTAATACTCACTGCCATCCCCCCTCCACAAATATTAATACATATGGTGCAGTGTAATCTATAAGACAGTGTCCATATTTGTGCTTATATAGATCATATCCCATTTTTATTGTTACACTTATAGTGTATGTCACGAACGCCCAGCCTGTCTCAGATACAGCAATCTGAACAGCTGGCCATGACTGGAGTCACATTAGTCACTTACCAATGAATACACCTTTTCTGCCACGACAAAGGATTTAATATGACGTCCTTGCATTCATCAAGACCACTGTTTAATGTTTCACACTTAAAGCATATACACATGTAGTATGAGCATTACTTACTTACAAAGAATCACAGAGAATACGCTAGATTAAATGTATTTAATCTGAAAAATGTTTCCAAGGCTTAGCTACAAAAAGAGATGAGAGAAGACAAGGTCAAGGGAGTGACCAAGACAGTGGGTGGGGGAAGAGGTCCCCTGAGTAAGGCCTAGGGAGGTGGAAAGGGCGAGGAGAAGTTTGATGGTGGGAGGGTCAGAGCAGTTATCAATAGGGATGTTAAAGTTGCTAAGTATGATGGAGTGAAGGTCAGAGGAAAGGTAATGGGGGAGCCAGGCAGCAAAGTTACTAAGGAAAAGGGAGGTGGGGCCAGGGGGACGGTAGATGACAGAGACGTGGAGGTGGATGGGGAGAAGAGACGGATGTAGTGTACTTCAAGGAAGGAGAAAGAGAGGGAAGGTACAGTGGGAATCGATCAATAATCAATAGATATCTTTTTTGCTTTTTGAAAATACAGAGTAGGTATATTAAAATAAACATTTGTTAAGCAACGTATGCCCAATCCAATATTACTGGGGGGGGGGGGGGGGGGTCCCCAGTAATATTGGATTGGGCAAAACATCGCTTGACAAATGGGAGCCTCACAGAACCTCTAGCCCAGGGACCTACAGTGTCTTAATCCGGCCCTGAAAATGTCTTTTAAAATTTTGTAAGCCTTGAGCGTAATTTACGGTCAATTAGGATGCTGACTCTCTCTAGAATCACACACCACTAATTCACTTAAGTTCCTATGATAAAAAGAGGCTGAACAGCTGGCCGTGACTGGAGTCACCTTAGTCACTTGCCAATGAATACACCTTTTCTGCCACCACAAAGGATTTAATATGGCGTCCTTGCATTCACCTAAACCACTTTTTTATGGGGTGGGATACGCATTGCCGATGCTGTTCAATCCGACGCTGAGGACACCTACAAAAGAAAACCGATTTGAGAAGACAACGACAAGAATATACACAGACTTAACTGATCAGCGACTGTCCAGATATCCGATCGTAGCAGGACACCGACAGCAGCTTCTTCGGAATGCACAGGTGTCCGGCAAAAGTGCCTGACATCAGTGCGGCCTCAATGAATTTTTATTTAAAGCGTCAATGTCGGCACCCCTCTCTTAACAGTTAACCTACATGGTCCCGACATTGCCGCTTTAAATAAAAATTAATTGAGGGCCTACTGATGTCAGGCACTTCTGCCGGACACCTGTGCATTCCGAAAAAGCTTCTGTCTGTGTCCTGCTACGATCGGATATCTGGACAGTCGCTGATCAGGTAAGTTAGATTGATTCCCAAAATGACACAGAGCTTTCGAAGTAAATTATCTGTCACTAAGATATACGTTTCGCACATTAGACAATCTCTCACTTCTGCTTCTGCTTGAGTGGCTAGATGGTTTACAAATTTGGGGCTTCAAAATTCCTCCTAGATGCTTATCTATCCCAGGGCCTGGCTAATTTCAAAAGACTCTTTTTCAATTGCACAGGTCACTTAGGTCAGTCAGCAAAGCATACTTTGAGAGGTTACATAATATATTCACATGGTCACATATGAATTCAACAGAAAATAACAATCAGTCAATAGATATACTACATAATCGTCACAGTATATGTAATGACAAGACCCACTTGGGCATGTGTGATGTGTGTCTGGGAAAGATCTAACCAAAACAAAACCAACTGATCTGACTAAAATCCCCCAATATATATCTCAAATTCATTATTAATCACTAATCCTGCCACCTCTAAGATTTCATTCAAGAGCTGACCCTCTCAGGAAGTCTTCAGTTACTCCTTAACTGATCCCAAAAAGTAATAATAATCTAGTGTAATCAGTGTTACAGTAAACCAAACAATTCCCTTCATAAATGCAGTATTCTAAAAACAAAGCCTCTGTGACACATGAATTCTTTAAGATCACAAAGACAGTACGACTTGATGTGATTCAAGAGTCACATTGCTTATTGAAAAAAATGGTGATGACAAATGGACATACAGAAACATAAATGCAAAACAATTTCTCTAAAATAAAGTGGCAATGAAACACTGTAACAGAATACTTACCCTCATGTACTCTTTTGCCTTATATGCTGCATAGGGAAGGCTGGAGAATATGGATATTACTAAGTAGAAGACTGATCCTCGAAACTAATAATTTGTAAGGTAAGTGCAAGACCTGAAAACATTCTTCCTAAACATAATACAATCCAAAATGCAGATGCACACTTTAGGCACTAATAACATTTTGATACATAATTGAAGACAGATATAGTGTTAAGCGCTGCAGTAATATAAACTGTATAACATAACTTCTATAGGAAACATAAGATTTTTAGTGCACATTTTGATCAAATTGTGGATGCCAATCTATCCTGTCAAGGTAACCTCATTCAGATGGGTCCCAGCTATAGAATCACATTGTATTAATTTGTGCCCTGTATGGGGGCTAGATGTTTGGGCTTTTTAATATATATTTTAATGCAGACAATCAAAGCATATTTATGTTTAACATTTGAATTTGCTGTAGAATACAAGTGCTCTTTGTAGATCCAATTTTCTTTTTGTCCGATAAGTGTGTTTTAAAAAGATTTATTAATAGTAGAAAACCGTGTGTACCAGCAGTGAGTTTATATTAGGCCCATTCTTCATCTCAAAGACTTTAGCAGTTAAGGATGTTGGTTACCTGTCAATTGATCTAGGCTTGTGAAAAAGAGGTAGTTTCAATTTGCTGGGTTTTTCTTAAATGAGTGAGAGAATAACAGCAATATAAAACTAGGCCACTAAAATGTGATCACTGCATAACGAATGACGAGACACATATAAATCACTTGAAAATGCCTGGGCATGATAACACAGTACAACTCTACTCTTCTTTCCATTGTAAGTAAGATTGTGGTGTTATATTGTCCCTGAGCATGTAGCGGTGCAGCAAAAGTTGGGCAACATAGATTTGGATTATATTTATTGAGTTGAGTAGTTTGGTAAATGAAACATCTAGGACTAGATTTACTAAGAATTGAGTAGCCACATTTTTCCGACGGTTTGTCAAACCCCTCCATAGTAAATCCGGCTGTTTGTATGTTCATCATTGTAAAAATCGGGATGGCAGTTTGTAAAGTGGTGATTTTGAAAAATGTCATTTCCGACCGTTTTGATGACGGCTTGGGCTTTAGAAAATCCGGCGGTTCAAAACCGGCGGAAAACTAGCCGAAAAGCGTCGGGTTCAGCAAACCGCCCTTTAGTAAATTTAGTCCCTAGTCTTCAAAGAATTTATGTAAAGTAATATAACGGCAAATAGTTTCACAGGGAAGACATTAAACTTTAATGCTCATGCTATAAATTATTAGTGGGCTATTTAATAACATTAATCAAATCTGCACTAAAATTGTAGCAACCAATCAGCAATAAGCGTTTTATCTAGCGCATATTAAAAAATTAAAGCAAATATCTCCTTAATATGGTTTCAATGCAGACTTGCACCTGTCAGTGATGTTTGTGAATATCCCTCACGCTGCGTAACTATTGATCTATTTACACTTTCAGCACAGGAATGACCAGTAGGTCACCAAGAGAATGATATTTGTACATAGAAATTTTCTACAACAAATTAAAGTAAATAGATAAGCTTACTTTAATGTTTTAGAAAAAGATGTGCTTGTTTTGTCTGAAGTAAGAGATTAGTTTGCTCTGTGCTCAGTTTAGATTGCACAGTTAAAACATTAGTCAAGCAAGATGTCAAATTCATTCCCACTGCTATCCACACTAGCCCATGTGGAACCTGTGAGAGTAATGAGTTTTACAATGCCTACTGACAGCATGGTTTATGACTATGCTGATTTCTTTACAAGTTAATGAAAATATAATGATTTTAACTTTTTGCATATTTTACACCACAAATTGACAACAAAGCTTCAAAACCATTTCAAGGAGAAATCACAAAAATAGAGGCACACATATATTTCTGCATTAAATTAGTATGGGGATCTAACAACAAAATAAATACAACTGTGCAAGTCTTTATTTTTTTCTATAGTAATTATAACAACGGATAGTATCCCAGACAGTCCAGAACTGCAAATACGGCAAAAACAGTATTTGTTTTGTAACAGAGCAGTAATGGACAACTTAGTGGCACAGTGGTTAGCAATGGCGCCTCACAGTTTTGGGGTCATGGGATCTAAGCCTACTGGGGCCATACCTGTGTTGCGTGTGTTTCCTCCCACAGTACAAAAACATATTTGTAGTTTAATTGGCTTCTGAAAAAATGGATCCTAGTCATGCATGTGGAAGGGAATTTACAGCACAGCTCTGGGTAATATGATTAGTGTGATATAAATAAATAATAACAGTACCCAGGGCCGGATTTACCACTAGGCAACCTAGACAATTGCCTAGGGCCCAGCAGTCCCCAGAGGGCCCTCCCAGGGCCGGAGGTGAGACCACCCTTTAAAAATGGGGCGCTACTTATGGGCCAGTGCTATATGCTTGCCCCCCAGGCTAAAGTCTGCCAGCCAGCCCCTGAATAGGGGTATATGTTATACTTAAAAAAACTATAGTGCTATGGATTTTTTCAGGGAGGGGGCCCCAAACCAGTATCTTGCCTAGGGCCCCATGAGGTCTAAATCCAGCTCTGACAGTACCTAATGGCAGCTATAGTTAGCTTTATATTGAGTGATTACTCAGAAATATCTTTAACTGAAATCACACTAATCACTTTGATATTAGCATATATTATGCAAACATTTTAATAAAATCCCTAACCACATGCCAATCCCTCAACCAAACACTGATCAGCACTTTATTGCATACTTACCAACTTTACAATGTTGGTATCCGGGAGCCTGCGGGGGAGGTGGGCGTCATGGGGGGGCGGGCCTCCAAAATCCGTGTCATTTTGGACCCGCCCCATGACGTCATGACGCAAAATGCGTCATTTGACAGAGGGGGCGGGGCCAAACGCCGGGATTCACCAGGAATCGCGGCGTTTGTGACCTAATTCTGCCCACTTCACTAGGAAGTGGGCAGATCCGGGATTTTGCCACACTCGCCCGGGAGTCCGGGAGACTCTCTCAAAATGCGGGAGTCTCCCGGACATTCCGGGAGAGTTGGCAAGTATGCTTTATTGCTGAAGTAAAAAGAGCACCTGTACCTACAAAACAGGCGGCGTGAATGAAAAGATTGGATGAGCTTACTAGATCAGTGAGCAGAGTCTAGTATGATGAACTATGGGAGATTATTACTTAAAAGGGCTTATATCAGAAAAAGAGTTATTTAACAAAAGAATGAGTCTTTTGGGATTGTCAATATAAAAATCAAAGTGACTAATAACATTAAAACAGAAATGGCCCTGGTTAAGTTGGTACACAACACAAACTGTAATCATGCTACAAAATATTAGAGATGCTCAGGCTCGGTTCCCTGAGAACCGAACACACCCGAACTTAGCAGATCCGAGCCGGCTCTGTATTTTCGTGCACCTCGGAATTGAAAACGAGGTAAAACGTCATCTTTACGTCATCGGATCTCGCAAGTTTTGGATTCTATAAGTACCGCCCTCCACGGCGATCCAGTACCATTTCACAGACGGACACAGAAGGGGTAGCACGGTTCTTAGCAGTCTCTAGTTTAGTTGGGCAGCGTCATAGCTAGAAAAGAAAGAAGAGGGGTAGCAGTGTTCTTCAAAGCCTCCAGTGACATTCAGGAGAGCTCCATTGCTTCATTGCTAATTGTCATTGCTGAAATAGAAATAATAAGGCTGGCAGTCTTGGTCTAAATCTGCAGTCACATTGTACGGTGTCATATAGCTCAGACACCAACAGGACAGCTCTACTGCTCCATTGCTCATTGTCATTGCTGAAATAGAAATAATAGGGCTGTCAGTCTTGTTCTAAACCTACAGTCACATTGTACGGTGTTATATAGCTCACACACCAACAGGACAGCTTCATTACTAATTGTCATTGCTGAAATAGAAATAATAGGGTTGGCAGTGTTCTTCAAAATCTGCAGTTACATTGTACTGTGCCATAGTTCATACAGAAACAGGAGGGGTGGCAGTGTCCTTATCACTCTCTAGTCTTCAGTCACATTGTTCTTGTCACTCTCATGTGCTAAAGCCTATATTCAAGTGCATAGTGGTTTTAAGTCAGGGAAACAAAAATGTAAATAAAAAGCTTGTACCTTTTTAAAGAAAAAAAAACCTCTCTAATAAAGGTGAAAGTTTACTGTAGAAAAACATAAAATTGCCAACATGCCATTCGACCAAAAACATTTCCAAGCATACCAGCATCAGCTAACTCCTTTCTCTCAGCTAGATCTCAGCACCTGCAATCTACACTGTCATCATATTCAACCTCATCAGTGTGTAAATCATCCTCAAACAATACTAATTCAACCCCGCTGGAATCCACCATCACTGAAGTCTTTGTACTTTGATGTAATTGCTGGTAATGGCCTTCCTCATGGAAATTGTAATTCTTTTTACGAAAGAGCTGTCATGATTTTTGGACAATTCTTTTAGACCAGGCCAAATGACTGACTGTGGGTTTACAATGCTACAAATGGCTAAACAACTGTTGTCAGGATTTGGGTAAAATTATTTCACACATAAGAAGTGGATTTTTTGGTCTTATGTCCAGATATGACAATGGCCTTCTTCTTATCACTGGCAAGAGCTGCTTCCACTGGTGCATGACCTGCCACAGTAGAGTTCATTACCAGCACTGTTTGCTTAGGTGCCTTAAGCCCATTGTTAGCTTGTTTTGTGGGGGCCCAAATACACCAAGCACTTCAGCCATAAAGTGGCACTGCTTGCCGCTTCAGTGCTTGATCTGTTAAACTGTACATATCCTTTTCAATATCTTATTTAAGGTTGGGTGGGAGGGCCCTAGGACAATTCCATCTTGCACCACTTTTCTTTTCTGCCACTGATGTGTGGAAATGTTTCCTAGATGTGCTATAAACTGCCGTGTGTTTGTGTCATTTCTCTGTCGCTTACCATCCAGCCAGGTCGCTGCAGTCTTTGTTAGAAAGTGAATGAAAATAATATTGTGACCTGTGAGGTGGTCAAAACTGACTGCAAATGACTTGAAATTAGGGTTATTGAGGTTAATAATAATGTAGGGAAGCTAAAGAGCAAAATTATGTGATTTTAGCAAAAAAAATAGGGATTTTCGGAAAAAAAATAGGGATTTAAAACCAAAACCAAAACACGCAAGGGCTGTTTTGCCAAAACCAAAACACGAAGTTAATCCAGTTCCAAAGCCAAAACCAAAACCAGAACACGGGGGTCAGTGAACATCTCTACAAAACATGCAAGAACTATTTGTATCAAACATAAAATAGACATTTGTCAAGTAATATAAAGTCCTAAAGTATATTAAATTCACAGGCTGTGTGGAGTTAAAATCTTATTAAAATAAGATAAATACAGGCAGAAAGCTCTGTAAAATATTAATGATGTAATTTATTATGCAGTGTTTGTAGTAAAATAAGGAAATATTATATAGATGTTGTTTAGATGAAAAATGCTTTATGAAGTTGAGAAATAAAATAATTCTGGATGATTAAAAGTGATGCTTGTGTAATAGTTATAAAATTTGAGCAGGATAATTTTAAATGTTAAGCTGATAATGATTTAATTTATGCTAGGGGTGAGCGGGTTCGGATTTTTGAAATCCGAACACCCCGAACAGTGCCGATCCGAGCCCGGATCCGACGCAAAACTCAGAACGAGGCAAAACATCATCATCCCGCCGTCGGATCTCGCGAGATCCGGATTCATATTATTCCCCGCTTCCCGCCGCCATCTTCACTCGGGCATTGGAGAGGGAAGAGGGAGGGTCTGTGGTGGTGTCCTCTGTCCTGCTCAGTCCAGCGGTGCTGTCCGGTGCTCTGTCCTGCTCAGTCCAGTGGTGCTGTCCTGTGCTCTGTCCCGCTCAGTCCAGTGGTGCTGTCCTGCTCAGTCCAGTGGTGCTGTCATGTGCTCTGTCCTGCTCAGTCCAGTGGTGGTGCTGCCATAATTCCAGTGGTGCTGTCCTGTGTTGTCCTGTGCTGCTTAAGTCCAGTGGCACTGCCATATAAGTCCAGTCCAGTGGTGCTGTCCTGTGTCCAGTCCAGTGGTACAGCCATTTAAATCCAGTGGTGCTGTCCTGTGCTGCTTAAGTCCAGTCCAGTGGTACTGCCATATAAGTCCAGTCCAGTGGTACAGCCATATAAATCCAATGGTGCTGTCCTGTGCTAGAAAAGTCCAGTGGTGGTGTCATGTACTGCATAAGTCCAGTGGTTCTGTCCTGTGCTGCTTAAGTCCAGTCCAGTGGTACTGCCGTATAAGTCTAGTGGTACTGCCATATAAGTCCACTGATCCTGCCATATAAGTCCAGTGGTACTGCTGTATAAGTCCACTGATCCTGCCATATAAGTCCAGTGGTACAGCCGTATAACTCCAGTCCAGTGGTACTCTCCTGTGCCGCATATAATTTTTAAAGGCTTTGCCGAGTGTGTGTGGTTTAGGGGTACGCTCTCTTGTGCTGCATATAATGGAGAACAAAAATTTGGAGGATAAAGTAGGGAAAGATCAAGAACCACTTCCTCCTAATGCTGAAGCTGCTGCCACTAGTCATGACATAGACGATGATATGCCATCAACGTCGTGTGCAAGGCCGATGCCCAATGTCATAGTAGAGGGCATGTAAAATCCAAAAAGCCAAAGTTCATTAAAATGATCAAAAAAAAGAAATTAAAATCAACTAAGGAGAAACGTAAACTTGCCAATATGCCATTTACGACACGGAGTGGCAAGGAACGGCTTAGGCCCTGGCCCGTGTTCATGACTAGTGGTTCAGCTTCACGCAACGATCTAAGCCCTCCTCCTCCCCCCCCTCTAGAAAATTTAGGAGAGTTAACCTGTCATCAAAAACACAGCAAACAACTTTGCCTTCTAAAGACATGGCATCACAAATCCCCAAGGAGAGTCCAAGGGTGTTGGTGGTTGCGATGCCTGACCTTCCCATCACTGTAAGGAAAGAGGTGGCTCCTTCCACCATTTGCAGCATGCCCTCTGCATATGCTGGAAGGATCCCCCACAATGCAGTTCCAGATTTTGATAATGATGGTGTCAATGTTGTACACCAGGAGGAGGATATTGATGTAGCTGGCGCTGAGGAGGAAGTTGACGAGGAGGATGCTGATGTGGTTTGCTTAAATGAAGCACCAGGGGGGGAAACAGTTGTTGTCCATGGGATGAAAAAGCCCATCGTCATGCCTGGGCAGAAGACCAATAAATCCACCTCTTCGGTCTGTAATTATTTCTATCCCAATCCGGACAACAAATGTATTGCCATATGTAGCTTATGTAAAGCTGCAATAAGCAGGGGTAAGGATCTTGGCCACCTAGGGACATCCTCCCTTATACGTCACCTGAAGACCCCTCATAATTCTGTGTTTAGTTCAGGAACTGTGGCTAGGACCGTCAGCAGTCCAGGGACACCTAAATCCCTTGGTCCTGTGGTATCCACACCAGCAACACCCTCCTCGTCAATTTCTTCCTCGATCCGGATTGGAGGTAGTCCTGCAGGTCATGTCACCGGCATGACTGAGTCCTCTTCAATCCGGGATACTTCCAGAGGATCCTGCAGCGCTACGCCTACTGCTGCCGCTGCTGCTGTTGTTGCTGGGAGTCGGTCATTTTCCCAGAGGGGAAGTCGTAAGACCGCTACGTCTTTCACTAAGCAATTGACCGTACAACAGTCGTTTGCCATGAGGGCGAAGTACGACAGCAGTCATCCTATGGCAAAGCGGATAACTGCAGCCTTGACAGCTATGTTGGTGTTAGACGTGCGTCCGGTATCCGCCATCAGTGGAGTGGGATTTAGACGGTTGATGGAGGTATTGTGTCCCCGGTACCAAATCCCGTCTAGATTCCACTTCACTAGGCAGGCGATACCCGGGATGTGTGAGGATGAGGAAGTACACACTGAAGGGGGCGAGGAATCAGAGGATGAGGAAGAGGACGACATCTTGCCTCAGTAGAGCCAGTTTAATTTGTACAGGGAGAGATGAATTGCTTTTTTTGTGTGGGGGCCCAAACAAACCAATCATTTCAGCCACAGTAGTTTGGTAGGCCCTGTCGCTGAAATGATTGGTTTGTTAAAGTGCGCATGTCCTATTTCCCCAACATAAGGGTGGGTGGTAGGGCCCAAGGACAATTCCATCTTGCACCTCTTTTTTTGGCATTATGTGCTCTTTGGGGCCTAGTTTTTCAAACTGCCATCATGTCTGCCACTGCAGTGCCACTCCTAGATGGGCCATGTGTTTGTGCTGCCCACTTGTGTCGCTTAGCTTAGTCATCCAGCTACCTCGGTGCAACCTTTTGGCCTAAAAACAATATTGTGAGGTGTGAGGTGTTCAGAATAGTTGCACAGAAAAAGGAGACAGGACAGAGGTTATATATCGGGGCACTCAAGGATAATTGGTTAGAATAGGTGTAAATAAAATGTAAATTTTTATTAGTATACATTAAAATAAACTCATCCTAGCAAGGTAAAGCTACGCGAAATATTAAAAAAAGAACTAAGACAGTGAACTAAAAGTTGCAAATCAACTGCAAAAATCGCTCTGTGATCAATTTTAAGAACTGATAGATCATGTAATAGGAAATATATGAATCAGAGGGCAAATATTTAGGCAGAACTAGTAATAATGGTAGTGACTAAAATGTCCCCTATATGTTATAATATAATCAGTATCATAAACGGGAAAATCTCCTTTATTAAACCTATGGGAACATAATTCACTTGTTCAAGTATAGTAAGATGGAAATCTCGTATGTTAAAATAAAAATATATGTGAGATTCATAGGTGAGTGCTGCAATAAATCACAGACTCACTGGCTAAATGACAGAATGGTAACGCTATATGCCAAGGTACTATACTCTGCCTCTAAAGATAGACCCTATTATCAGTGTGATATAATAGTCTTGACTGTTAACAGACTGAGTCTGATAGAACAGGGAAATCACCCATGAACACTGTGATTGGTGAAGCAGATACTGGAGGTCTATCAGATTGCTAATATATCTTATAAGCCCTCTGATTCTAAATAGGTAGAAGCGCTAATCGCTATTATGTCTTAGGAACCCCACACATGATTAGTCTCAATTGTATTATAATAAATCTGTGAGGACCAAACAATAAAGAGCGCTATCTACATAATAGGATCACACAGAGCGAACGCCAATGCGCGTTTCGCTTAATTAGCTTTATCTTAACGGTGCGATTTGGGATTTTCTGCTATTTTCTGGACCAAGTTTAACCTCGCCAATGTATTAAAGTGCAAGTTTATAGAAAATCGCAAGTAAAGTTAGTTTTTCAAAATCATCATTCCAAAAATCACTATAAATCACAATCCCAATGTTTTGCTACTCTAGCAATACAAGTCGGAATATGTATGAAGCTGCAATTCGCAAAATCGCTGCAATTTTAGTCCAACAATTGCCAGAATTCCTTTGGATGGGCGAGTTTAGCAAACACATCACCTTTACAGTGCGGCCCAAAGTTAACATATCAGGAGGCACAATATAAGTTTTAATAATGTGGGTAATCATGATTTCTGGTTTAGATGGGCAAAAATTATTATTAATTCTCTAACGGGGGACAAATTATTTTAAGAATTAGTTATTCTGAGAATTAGTTAGCCAAATTTCATTGATTATTATATGTATGGGAATATGTTTTTATTTTAGTATATTATAGTGGCTTACTATTTCATTACCAATGGGGCAATATCTTTGTTACTGATGTGGCAACCCTTAATATTTTAAGATGGGGACAACATTTAAAGTACATACTTTTGACACTACAAAACGCTGCTTTGTATAGGCGGGATTAGCAAACACATCAGTCATTGGTCTATGCAGGATAATGATGACTATGAAAAGGGCCCCAAATAACCATTAATCTGTGGGTGGTTGAAAATGGAGTTGATAGGAAATTTGTTTTTGGGTGTTTTGGACCAACATCAGATTTTGAAGTCCGCATAGTGATGGAGTGGAAAATTCCCAGCATCAGGCTCCACTTAGGCTGCACAAGGTATGTTTCTTTTGAGTGTGTTAGGTGTTTTTATGTGTTGTTTTATAATCTGAATGTATTTATGTTTCATTCTAAGTGACTCAGAATATGGGTGTCAATCCTGACTCATGACATCTCTATTGAATTCACAAACTCCTGCCCAACACAGATATAATGAGTGGCAAACAGCCACTAGAGGGATGATAGAACGTACCTTTGGCCTTTTGAAGTCCACATTCATGTGCCTTGATACATCTTGCAGTGTGCTTCTCTATGCTCTTGGTAAGGTGGCTGATATGGTGTTGTGGTGCTGTCTGCTGCATAATTTAGCCCTAAACCAAAGTATACCCCAAACACCAGCAGTAGACAGTGACGAAGCAGGTGAGCTCTTTCCATCAGTTTATGTGGATAATACAGAGGGCGGAGGGAGGTGATAGAAAGGATCATCCAGACTCATTTTTTTGGTGAATATTGTTTTTAACTCACTGTAATTGTGTGTAATTGTTTACTAATTACCAGTAACCTTGCTTTTTATTTTTATCTATTCTTGTAGAATCAACATCATAATCCACATCATAAGTACAGGACTATTTTGGAAAACCCTATAACCTCATTTAAAGTGTATGTGTATGTGTTTTGAAATAACCATTTAAGCATCATTGTAAGATAAAAAGAATATCACAAGTTTGCACAAATTGCTCATCTAAATATTTTAAGGTCGATCAACTTTGCTAATACCAGTGTACATAAAGTAAATATTTATTTTCTACCTATATGTCAGACAACATAAACAGCACAATGTGCACAATGACACTTTTATGATTTGCAGAAACAAAAAAGGCCATATGCGTATAACAAACAATGTTTAAGTGTTTATTTCTTTTTTTGGCTGCGGGGCTCAGGTGCCTTTGACCAGCTTGTGGATGCCCATCTTCCACCCCTGAATGCCCACTACTACGCACTGGAGTAGCAGGCAATGATGTGCTTGGGGTAGTGCTGACGCTGCTGCCAAGTTAGGATGAGGGCACCGGTAGCCATGGCAATAATTAGCCTCAGACAGACAGTAAATTGCCTGAAAGTTCTCTAACAGCCCCAATAAAATTGCTTAGTCCGGTGTTCATTTGGATTAAGGTGGCATCTATCCTTTCCAAGGAGGTACACATCCTCTGTTGTGTGTTTTTATATTGTGCAATGCAAAACCTTTTGTAAGCTGGTGCTGTACACCACTCAGGAATGGAATGTCACCAAATTTGCTTGTACCTGATTAAATTGGTTCAGCCAAATTAGGTACAGATGCTGGTTCAGCTTAGTTGGGTGTGCAAGTTGGTGGACTGCTTGTTGGTGTAGGCCGCATTGCCCATAGCTGCCAGCCTATCCTTGCCCAAAGCAGTCATCACAGTCCTGTGTGTAGTTGGCATACTTATTCTGCCCGAAGCTGGCAGCATGAAGAGACTCACAGTCAGCATGAGGAGTCACTGCACCATGAGTCACAATATTTCCTTTTGATCAGAAATACCTCATTCAAGCAAGGTGAACTTAGTTAGAATCTGATAGCAGGAATTGCTAACTAAGTTTTGTGATGAAGTGTCAAATGCCTGCTCTGGCCAAAGTCCCAGCAGGGGGTCATTACTGTGTGGCCTTTTGTCAGAGTGTTCAAACCTTTCTGAACATTGTAAACAGCATGTGATGCAGGACATCACAGCGTCTCTAGAATTTCATAGATAAGTATAAATATTGTTGGCTTTGCAATGCATGTAAATCCATGTTTGTGTAAACACATTGCTTCCTGATTTTAAAAATAGCTTGTGTCCAAACTGTATAAAAGGCACTGGCTTGTATTGAGGAGTTGTTCTTCTTGTTTCATCTGACCTCATCACTGGTACCTCCAACCAGTATGAGAGCAAATAAACATCATTTGCTTCAAAGACCTGCTTGAAAACATCTTCAATATTGCTGTATTCCTGTGACATTCAGATTCGACCCTAAGGGGTATATTTACTAAACTGCGGGTTTGGAAAAGTGGAGATGTTGCCTATAGCAACCAATCAGATTGCAGCTGTCATTTATTTAGTGCTATCTACAAAATGACAGCTAGAATCTGATTGGTTGCTATAGGCAACATCTCCACCTTTTCAAACCCGCAGTTTAGTAAATCTAGCCCTAAATCTAATAGATTCTCTGGCTGTTTCTGAGGTTGGACTCAGCTTTTCCAGTACCACCGCACTGCCTGCTACCCTGTAGCCCTGGTCAGTGTGATAGGCCAGGGGAGATGCATCCACAGCAACCCTGATCTATAGGAAGAGGTCAGGAGTACCAGCCCAGGTACACCAGTATCGGGGTACACTTGCAGCGTCAGTTACCCAGAAGAAACCCATTTCTGGATGCCGGTAAGGAGTCCAGTGGTGGCAGCATTTGTAAGCCCCTCCTACTGCGGTAAGAGGGCACATTTGGGTAAGGAAAGGGAACAGTGGCAAAGTAAGACCAGCCGGTTCTCAGCAGCAACAGACAGGGTGGCATAGGCGGTCCATCCTGTCACATAGGTCAGACCTTTAATTATATTACTAACACGTACAGGTTTCGGTGGCTATCCAGAGCAAGTCTTGCAGAACTGGTCCTTAGATCTCTGTATTTTCCTAATTTGGTAGATTCAGATATGTTCAGGCCTCAGTTCAATTAGGAGGTAAAGGCTCAACGTAAAGTCCATTAGTCTTATTCAGACCTCAAGAAAGGTCAAGAATCAGTCAGGAAACCCTTTTATCGGGCTGGGAGTGAGGATTTCCAAATCTGGGGGTGGTACATGAGATTAACAAGACTCTGGAAGGTTCCAAACTGGAGGTTTTGGATACAGACCCCAAGTAGGGTATGCATGGATGTCAATGGTATGCAGACAGCAGTAAAGTATTCCTCACCTCTTCCATTGCCCTGCACCACTTGGATCAAATATTTCTTTCCACTCTCTCATTACCAACCCCAGCTAATACAAATCCATTCACATCTCTCCATCATACACTGTCCAGTTACGGTTTGTATGACAGGTCCTTATGCTTCCTTATGTCTGTCCTGGTACTGTCTTATCTGATGTGTTTGTGTCCTGTTTCATGTCAATTTTGACTTCTGGTATTGACCCAGACCTGTCTGACTATTTGTTTATTTTTATCCTTAGTAATATCTCTGCCCGCACTCCTAGACTTTGGCTTGTTTGATTATGCTTTGGGTTGCTCCTTTAATTTGTTTCCATCAGTTTTACAATTATATAATTTCCCTGGATATTCTCCCTACTGTGGTATTTCACTCCTCTTGTTGATTGGCCATCCTTTGCTGATCCTTACACCCATAAATTCCTAGTGACATTATAACTGTAGTTTGTAGAATTCAAGAAATATACTGCATTTTACAGAAAATATCTCAGTAGACATGTCTTTATTAATTAAAAAACTTAATTTATTTTGTTGACGTAGCTTAAAAAACATATTCTAATGGTTTATCTCATTATTGTACTTTTATGCATATGGTAGAAATATTAGAAGTTTATGGGTATGGCTTGCAACTGCTGACTGCAGTCAAAACAACTAAAAATACATATTGTTAGGTCTTAACTGATAAACATATTTTCTAAAACTGCCATATACCAGTATAAAAGCCCGATTTTGAATCAACACATGTAATTATTGTTGAGAAACATAGCTGCACCTTGTAGTGATCAGATTAACCTGTGTAATCCCCTGGAATTGTTCCTGAACCCATAGAAAGCACAGTTTGTATGAAACAAAGTGGCTGCTATTGAACTCCACAGTACTCTTCTCAAAGACTGCTGCGGAAAGACTGAATCAATTTATGTCAGCTTTGTACTGAGTGACTCTGCCTTGCGCAGACTAAGTATGAGTTTATTGAGATACTATAGTATATATTTCTTTCACACATTATTATATACTTTCTGAAAAAAATCAGTATGCTATTTCACAATTTCCTGTACTGAGGTGATCTGGTTATGAACTAAGCAAACAATCAGAATAAACATTGTATAACATTGTATTTATTAAAAAAATAATTAGAATGTGCAACTCATTATATTCTAATTATTTTTTAGTTGTTATATTTTCATAATATCTTCTTTTTTGTTCTTCCATAGCACGCAAGAGCATGCTATGGGAAGGCTTCTTAATACACAAAAAATACAATAAACACAACGGGCCTGAGTCATTAAGGAGAGCAAAGCATAAAAAAAGGGGGTAATTTAGCACCTTGGCAAAACCATGTTGCCTTGGAGGGGGAGGTATATTTAAAATGTGGGGACAGATTTACAGTTGGGGTAGGGCATGTCCTAGATCAACTTTAAATTTCTGTGTAAAAATAAAGGTATCAAGTATTTGTGTGCTACATGAAAAAGCAGCCAGTATTTAACTTATGTGCAAAATAATAAACTAATTTACACCCCTTGCATTGTTACATGGTTTGTCCAGGAGAAGATTTACTCCTTTTTTTTGCTTTGCTTTCCTTAATGACTCAGGCCCAACATCTTCACTACAACACTCTAAGGGCTAGATTTACTAAGAAGCTAGTTTGGTGGCGGATTGAAACTGCTACACATCGCCGGCGGTTTAGTGGTCCAAACCACCGCATTTACCCTATGGCGGGTTGAGGCTGCGATTTAAAATTGGCAGCGATGTGTGCCGGATTAAAAACAGCTAAAAACCGCCATCAAAATCACCATACAAAAGGTTTTTTATTACCTGCTTCTGAATGGCTTGATAGCTCAAACATGCTGTTGGAGCTATTTTGCCATTCAGGATATAAGAGGAAGCACCATTGACATTGAAATTATTGAGGCAATAATTATTTATTCATTAAGAGGCTAAATTAATTTCAAATTAACTTATGGGGGAAAATTTTATTTTTCATTATTTTAAGGTGGCAAAATTATTTAATTATTATATTATTTGTGCACTATGTAATGCCAATTTGTGCAACATAAATAATTACATCCACCATTGACAACCAGTTAATACTATTATATATTCACATTTCCCCCATAATATAATACAATAATAGTGTCCCCTTAAAATAAAGAAAAAAATATTCCCCATAAGTAAATTATAAATTGATTTTGCCCATTAATAAATAAATAATGATTGTGCCAATAATTTAAATGTGAATGGTGCTTCCTCTTGTGTTCTGAATGGCAAAATAACTCAAACAGGATGAAGTTTAGGCAATCTCACCACTCACAAACACTTCTTTTATTTTGGCCATTTGGATGGCGGTTTTGCAGCGTTTTTTGGCAAACCCCAGCTTAGTAAATCCAGCGATTTGTATGTTCATCTTTGTTAAAATTGGGATGACGATTTGTAAAGTGGTGGTTTTGTAAAATGTCAATTCTGGCCATTTTAATGGTGGTTTGGGCTTTGGTGAAGCCAGCATTTTATAAACTCATCGAAAAACGTCGCTTTCACCAAACCGCCCTCTGCTAAATCTAGCCCTAAATATAATCAGCTATGTAGACTTCTAACTAACACATTTTCGTTTCAAAGTTAAACTATAATATATTATAACAATATTGATCTAAAGTGCAGATGTGAAAAATCTAACATTACTTGTGCAATGCAGTACAAATGCAATAAATACACAGAGACACACACACCAAATTTGAGAAAAATCATCTATAAAACTGTACTAGGGCCAATATGTGCAAATTAAAATAAACATGCAAATTCTTTCACATGAACATACATGTAAAGCACTTCAAGATATGCTTTTAGCGTATCATCATGCGGCAGAATAACGGAATATTCGGGACACCATTGATCATTATCATCAACTTGAAAAAAATATATTTTTTAATATATGGTGTTTATCCCCTTTTCCCCTGCTAAAAGTGATCCAATCATCTGTGCTCATAGCATGGGCTTGTTGCGGCAATTGCAAATGTTTCTCTTGAACATCAGTTACCTGAAGATACATTACAATATGCACTCACACCTTGTGTAATATATACCTTTACTATCAAATATAAAAATTGCATCCTATAGAATGTTCCTCACTTTCTTTGATCTAAACCTTGGTCATCCTATCTCTTAGAGAATTAAATTAGGGTATTTATGGTGAAGACTCATGTATGTGAATATAGCGATATAAATGGTAATCATATAGGAAACACTTTAATGTAAACATTGTGTATGTGTATGAGCAAAGAGCAACTTGTCTAATCACATGACCGGGGAGCAGGGCCATCTTTTCCATTGGGCACGATGGGCAGCTGCCCGGGGGCCCCACGGGCAAGGGGGCCCCATAGGCACGGCTCTTAATGAGAATAAATAATCCTGCAAAAGAAAAAAACCTGCAAAAAAAACCTTCAAGGGTCACTGAGCAAGTACATCTATCTATCTCTATATATCTATATCTATATCTGTATCTGTATACATCTATATATCTATATCTATATCCATAGCCGGATTAAGGGGGGGGCACAGGGGGCACGTGCCCCGGGCCCCCCTCACTCCAAGGGCCCCCCACCGCCGCATGAACTTTCCTGCTCTCAGTTTTTAACTGACAGCAACCACTCCAGGCCCACCTGCTCCTGCTGTCAGTTGCTGTCTGACAGCTCTGCCCATGATTTTTTTTTTGGCGGCACGCGTGCGCGGGGGGGGTCGGGGGGTTTGCGGGTGGGTTCTGGGCTGCTCCTCCTCGTTGGTGGGGGGAGCAGGGTAGCAAAAAAAAAAATAGAGATGTACTCACCTGATCGCGGCCGCGCCGGCGTCCCTCCTTCCTCTCCGCTCTGTTAATGCTGAATGACAGGCGTGACGTCATCAAGTCATGCCTGTCATTCAGTGAGGAGCAGTGCGGAGAGGAAGCAAGAAGAGAGAAGAGAGGAGAAGAAAAGAAAAGCTAATAGAAAGGTAAGTGAAGAAAGGGAATTAAGCAGAAAGGCAAACAATGAGGAAAAAGGAGATGAGAGAGGCACAGTAAGGAAAAAGGGGAGAGAGGCACAGTAAGGAATATGGGGAGAGAGGCACAGTAAGGAAAAGAGGAGAGAGGCACAGTAAGGAAAAAGGAGAGGAGAGAGGCACAGTAAGGAAAAAGGAGATGAGAGAGGCACAGTAAGGAATAAGGAGATGAGAGAGGCACAGTAAGGAATAAGGGGAGAGAGGCACAGTAAGGAATAAGGGGAGAGAGGCACAGTAAGGAATAAGGGGAGAGAGGCACAGTAAGGAATAAGGGGAGAGAGGCACAGTAAGGAATAAGGAGATGAGATAGGCACAGTAAGGAATAAGGAGATGAGAGAGGCACAGTAAGGAATAAGGGGAGAGAGGCACAGTAAGGAATAAGGGGGAGAGGCACAGTAAGGAATAAGGGGAGAGAGGCACAGTAAGGAATAAGGGGAGAGAGGCACAGTAAGGAAAAGAGGAGAGAGGCACAGTAAGGAAAAAGGGGAGAGAGGCACAGTAAGGAAAAAGTGCGGGAGAGAGGCACAAAAAAGGAAAAGGGGGAGAGAACAGTAAGGAAAAAGGGGGGGAGAGGCACAGTAAGGAAAAAGGGGGGGGAGGCACAGCATGAGAAAAAAGGGGGGAGAGGCACAGATTGAGGAAAAATGGGGAAACAGGTACAGTATGAGGAAAAAGTGCGGGAGAGAGGCACAGTATATAGAAAAAGGGGGGGAGAGAGTCACAATAGTGGGGACTATTAATTTAAGATGGGGTAGTTTGGGGGTGAGTTTGGGGAGAATGAGGTCTCTATTAAATGTGCCTATGAATTATTTAATGGCAGTGACAGGTTCGGGAAATAGGTATATTTCTGAAATGCAAATACTATTAATTTATTGCTGGGGCTGTTTGTAGGGAGGGAAATAGGTTTATTTATTAAATATGAATACTATTATTTAAATGTTGGGGCTGGAGGAAGGCTTAATTGTTAATCATAGGTAGTATTGATTTAACGCCGGGGCTGGCTGTAATTTTCTAAATGTCTCCATTTTTTTTCCAAATAGGTCCTCCAACATTCCAGGATCCAGACAAGCCGCAACTAAGGAAACCTGCAGCACAGGTTGTGAAAGTGAGAAGAACAGGTAGGAGAGAGCAGCAGAGTCTGTGAAACGTTGTGATTCTAGTGGGACAATCCTCATTTTTGGTGACCGTTCAATGGTGTACACAACAATGCAGGTTTTTTTGTCTGTAGGAGGGTGCATAAACACACCCATTAGCAATTTTGAATAAATATTGAATAAAATTGTAGTACATTATATATATATTAGTCAAAATTGGCGTTATGTTATCAATGTTTATTTTTTATGTTAGTTTTAATGTGCGGTATCATTGCTAGTTTTAATGTGCATTATCAATGGTATTTTTAATATGCGGTATCATTGCTAGTTTTAATGTGTGGTGTCAATACCAATTTTAATGTGGTGTTTTGATGACTGTTTTAATGTACAGTATTTTAGTTTGTGGAAACAATGATTTTTCTTATGCAGACAACCTAGGCGAGCCCTCTGGGAGAGCTGTAAGTGTCATACTGTGGGCTGTAGGTGATGTAATGCATGATGTGTCACTATGCCCTTAATCTTAGATCTTAGGGGCCCCCCTGTCTTAAGTGCCCCGGGCCCCCCAAAGCCTTAATCCAGCTCTGTCTATATCTAGAGGCCCCGGTGCACTGCTTTGCCCGGAGGCCCATAATGTTGTTAAGATGGCCCTGCCGGAGAATGTTCTTGATTTGAACATATGCTACCTGGTGATCCAATGAAGCAGTCACAAGATCTGCTGCAGTGTCACAGAATCACAGGGGTTTGAACCACAGCTTTGAGCAAGGATAAATGTTAGAATTTTCTCCTAAATCATCTTGTCCATGGGGAATGGATAATTACAGTGAATAACGCATAGATCTCCCGTAGACCAAATTTCTGGACAACAATGACTTTGTGCCTTTATATAAATATATAATTCAATATAATTGCTGTCTTAGACCCAGGCCCATTGAACTCAGCAGTTCTGGAATCCCTGTCTAATTTACCCTACCGTCACTCAACTCAGCTAAAGACTACCAGTAGTTTTAATACATAATAGACCATAGTGCTAACAATGTGTAAATATGAATAAGCACTGCTAGTCTGTGTCTTTCATAGTAATTAATTTGCTTTTTCATGCTGCCATTACTGTAATGTTAATTAAAACAATTATATTGAAATGTACATTTAATAACACATTGTACAAAATCTCTTCAGCTGAGTTATACAACTGTGTTCTCTGCAGGTCATTGTCTGCCACATATTTTGTTTCCAAAGAAACCAGCTGAAAAGTTTCAGTATTCCACATTTCAAAGCAAATATTTTAGCAATGTAGACAAAGGTTAAATTAAGCCTGAAATTGCTCTTTTGCATAGCCTGTGAGAGTATAACGCGTACTGCCAGTAGATGTCAAACAGCGTATGTGCGGCACCAAGCTGCACTGCATGCTGAGTAACCTATTGCTCTGGAAGAAAACTACAGTCTGGAAAACAAATGACATCAGTTTATGTGAGAAGTAGCACTTACAGAGAGTTCATTCAATACCTTTTATATGACCACAGTCAATCATTCTGAGGAGTCAGGTTTATAAGATCATTCTTAAGATACATTCATACAGCATTGAACAATATGTTGCTGCTGTACGTGGTAAGAAAGAGAACACTATGATTGTTTTTTGGAATAAAATATTTCAACATTTAATGAACAGGGAGCAGGAATAACACACCGGCATCATATGAATGCTGCTGACGCCAGCAGCGGGGACAATTGGGTGAAATGGTGACCTTTTTTTTTTTTTAACTAGTGATAGAGCACCAAGGCGGTGCAGGAATGACTCACCCACGTCATATGGATGCTGCTGATGTTAGCGGGACTGCCCCCATTCCTGCAGACAAGCATCCTTTAGTGAAGATGAAAGCCCACATCTGTGAAGTTGGCTCAAAGATTGGCCTGGCAAAGTGGTAGGTTATCCCAAACCTCTTCAGGCCAGTATCTCTGGGGCAGCTGGGTATCACTGAGCTGAGTCTTTCAATAAGGGATTTTTTTACATGTTAAATATCACCAGAAAGGGGCTGTTCATGATAAATAGGTCCCAAGTCCACCGCAAATTTATGTATCACCTCTATTTATAGCTGGGAGTTTGCAGCAGGGTTCCACTGTTATCGTAAGCAATAGCAGTCCCCACAGATTTCTATGCAGATTTAACAAGTTCTGAACATCAAAGATTTGTCTGAAGATGGTGTTAGCCTATGGGGAGAGCATTGCGTTAAAGGGATCTTCGAATCCCTCACCATATCTTACCCGCTCTCCCCTCCTGTGACTATCACAAAGGTGGCCACTATACTTTTATCGGTGCCTCAGGCTCTTCAGTGTTGTAGAACTATTAAGCACAGCATCTCCTGCCAGAGTGCAAGCTGCAATTTGTAGTTTCAAAATCGATGGCAAGACATAGGTTACACTGGTATACAGGGCCGGACTGGTCATCTGGCACTTCTGGCAAATGCCAGAAGGGCCGATGGATGGATGGGCCGGCCCGACTCCTCCCGTCTTCTTGGTGGCTGGTTCCTCCCCAGGAACCAGCCACCTCTGCTGCGCGCTCCTCAGCTCCCTCCCCCGTTATGCTTTACTGAAGAGGGGGGGTGCCCGCGATTTTCGCGGGGGGTGCCACGATTTTCGGGGGGGGGGGGCTGCGATTTTCGCGGGGGTGCCACGATTTTCGGGGGGTCGCGGGGGGTGCCGCAATTTTCGGGGGGGTCGCGTGGGTGCCCTTATTCTCGCGCGCGGGGGGACAAGAGTGTGGAAGAGCCATGGGGTGCTGGGAAAGGGGGTAAGATAGCCAGGGGGTGCTGGGAGAGTTGGTGAGAGCCATGGGGTGCTGGGAAAGGGGGTGAGATAGCCAGGGGGTGCTGGGAAAGGAGGTGAGATAGCCAGGGGGTGCTGGGAAAGCGGGTGAGAGCCAGGGGGTGCTGGGAGAGGGGGTGAGAGCCATGGGGTGCTGGGAGAGGGGGTGAGATAGACAGGGGGTGCTGGGAATGGGGGTGAGATAGCCAGGGGGGTGCTGGGAAAGGGGGTGAGATAGCCAGGGGGTGCTGGGAGAGGGGGTGAGATAGCCAGGGGGTGCTGGGAGAGGAGGTGAGATTGCCATGGGGTGCTGGGAAAGGGGGTGAGATAGCCAGGGGGTGCTGGGAAAGGGGGTGAGATAGCCAGGGGGTGCTGGGAAAGGGGGTGAGAGCCAGGGGGTGCTGGGAGAGGGGATGAGATAGCCAGGGGGTGTTGGGAGAGGGGGTGAGATAGCCAGGGGGTGCTGGGAGAGGGGCTGAGATAGCCAGGGGGTGCTGGGAAAGGGGGTGAGATAGCCAGGGGGTGCTGGGAAAGGGGGTGAGATAGCCAGGGGGTGCTGGGAAAGGGGGTGAAAGCCAGGGGGTGCTGGGAGAGGGGGTGAGAGCCAGTGGGTGCTGGGAAAGGGGGTGAGATAGCCAGGGGGTGCTGGGAAAGGGGGTGAGATAGCCAGGGGGTGCTGTGTAAGGGGGTGAGATAGCCAGGGGGTACTGGGAGAGGGGGTGAGATAGCCAGGGGTTGTTGGGAGAGGGGGTGAGAGCCATGGGGTGCTGGGAAAGGGGGTAAGAGCCAGGGGGTTCTGGGAGAGGGGGCGAGAGCCATGTGGTGCTGGGAAAGGTGGTGAGATAGCCAGGGGGTGCTGGGAGAGGGGGTGAGATAGCCAGGGGGTGCTGGGAGAGGGGGTGAGAGCCAGGGGGTGCTGGGAGAGGGGGTGAGAGCCATGGGGTGCTGGGAAAGGGGGTGAGAGCCAGGGGGTGCTGGGAGAGGGGGTGAGAGCCATGGGGTGCTGGGAAAGGGGGTGAGATAGCCAGGGGGTGCTGGGAGAGGGGGTGAGAGCCAGGGGGTTCTGGGAGAGGGGGTGAGAGCCAGGGGGTGCTGGGAGAGGGGGCGAGAGCCATGGGGTGCTGGGAAAGGGGGTGAGATAGCCAGGGGGTGCTGGGAGAGGGGGTGAGAGCCATGGGGTGCTGGGAAAGGTGGTGAGATAGCCAGGGGGTGCTGGGAGAGGGGGTGAGATAGCCAGGGGGTGCTGGGAGAGGGGGTGAGAGCCAGGGGGTGCTGGGAGAGGGGGTGAGAGCCAGGGGGTGCTGGGAGAGGGGGTGAGATAGCCAGGGGGTGCTGGGAGAGGGGGTCAGAGCCAGGGGGTGCTGGGAAAGGGGGTGAGAGCCATGGGGTGCTGGGAGACGGGGTGAGAGAGCCAAAGGGGAAGGGGGTTCTGGGAGAGGGGGTGAGAAAGCCAAAGGGGAAGGGGGCGGTGGGAGAGGGGGTGAGAGAGCCAAAGGGGAAGGGGGTGCTGGGAGAGGGGGTGAGAGAGCCAAAGGGGAAGGGGGCACTGGGAGAGGGGGTGAGAGAGCCAAAGGGGAAGGGGGCGCTGGGAGAGGGGGTGAGAGAGCCAAAGGGGAAGGGGGCGCTGGGAGAGGGGGTGAGAGAGCCAAAGGGGAAGGGGGTGCTGGGAGAGGGGGTGAGAGAGCCAAAGGGGAAGGGGGTTCTGGGAGAGGGGGTGAGAGAGCCAAAGGGGAAGGGGGCGCTGGGAGAGGGGGTGAGAGAGCCAAAGGGGAAGGGGGCCCTGGGAGAGGGGGTGAGAGAGCCAAAGGGGAAGGGGGCGCTGGGAGAGGGGGTTAGAGAGCCGAAGGGGAAGGGGGCTCTGGGAGAGGGGGGGGAGAGAGCCAAAGGGGAAAGGGGTTCTGGGAGAGGGGGTGAGAGAGCCAAAGGGGAAGGGGGCGCTGGGAGAGGGGGTGAGAGAGCCAAAGGGGAAGGGGGCGCTGCGAGAGGGGGTGAGAGAGCCAAAGGGGAAGGGGGCGCTGGGAGAGGGGGTGAGAGAGCCAAAGGGGAAGGGGGCGCTGGGAGAGGGGGTGAGAGAGCCAAAGGGGAAGGGGGCGCTGCGAGAGGGGGTGAGAGAGCCAAAGGGGAAGGGGGCGCTGGGAGAGGGGGTGAGAGAGCCAAAGGGGAAGGGGGCGCTGCGAGAGGGGGTGAGAGAGCCAAAGGGGAAGGGGGCGCTGGGAGAGGGGGTGAGAGAGCCAAAGGGGAAGGGGGTGCTGGGAGAGGGGATGAGAGAGCCAAAGGGGAAGGGGGCGCTGCGAGAGGGGGTGAGAGAGCCAAAGGGGAAGGGGGCGCTGGGAGAGGGGGTGAGAGAGCCAAAGGGGAAGGGGGTGCTGGGAGAGGGGATGAAAGAGCCAAAGGGGAAGGGGGCGCTGGGAGAGGGGGTGAGAGAGCCAAAGGGGAAGGGGGCGCTGCGAGAGGGGGTGAGAGAGCCAAAGGGGAAAGGGGTTCTGGGAGAGGGGGTGAGAGAGCCAAAGGGGAAGGGGGCGCTGGGAGAGGGGGTGAGAGAGCCAAAGGGGAAGGGGGTGCTGCGAGAGGGGGTGAGAGAGCCAAAGGGGAAGGGGGTGCTGGGAGAGGGGGTGAGAGAGCCGAAGGAGAAGGGGGTGCTGGGAGAGGGGATGAGAGAGCCAAAGGGGAAGGGGGTGCTGGGAGAGGGGGTGAGAGAGCCGAAGGGGAAGGGGGCTCTGGGAGAGGGGGTGAGAGAGCCAAAGGGGAAGGGGGTTCTGGGAGAGGTGGTGAGAGAGCCAAAGGGGAAGGGGGCGCTGTGAGAGGGGGTGAGAGCCAAGGGGTGCTGGGAGAGGGGGTGATAGAGCCAAAGGGGAAGGGGGTTCTGGGAGAGGGGGTGAGAGAGCCAAAGGGGAAGGGGGTGCTGGGAGAGGGGGTGAGAGAGCCAAAGGGGAAGGGGGTTCTGGGAGAGGGCGTGAGAGAGCCAAAGGGGAAGGGGGCGCTGGGAGAGGGAGTGAGAGAGCCAAAGGGGAAGGGGGCCCTGGGAGAGGGGGTGAAAGAGCCAGGGGGTGCTGGGAGAGGGGGTGATAGAGCCAAAGGGGAAGGGGGTTCTGGGAGAGGGGGTGAGAGAGCCAAAGGGGAAGGGGTGCTGGGAGAGGGGGTGAGAGAGCCAAAGGGGAAGGGGTTGCTGGGAGAGGGGGTGAGAGAGAGCCAAAGGGGAAGGGGGCGCTGGGAGAGGGGGTGAGAGAGCCAAAGGGGAAGGGGGCGCTGGGAGAGGGGGTGAGAGAGAGCCAAAGGGGAAGGGGGCGCTGGGAGAGGGGGTGAGAGAGCCAGGGGGAAGGGGGCGGTGGGAGAGGGGGTGAGAGAGCCAGGGTGGTAGGGGGTGCAGGAAGAGGAGTGAGAGAGCCGGGGGGCAGAGGGTGCAGGAAGATATGTGAGAGAGCCAGGGGAGTAGGTGGTACAGAAAGATGTGTGAGAGCCAGCGGAGAAAGGAGAGAGGGACAAAGGACAAGATGGTGCAGGGGCATAGGTAAAAGAAAGTGTAAAGGGAGAGACATCTTAAGAATTCGAATGTCAGGGATGCAGCTATCATAAAACACAAGTAATAATGAAGAATGGAAATGCACAGAGGGGACAAGTGTTAAAAAAAATCCAGCCTTCATACTCCATTCACTTATATTTTCTATACCCCCACTCCTAAATTTCTGCTTCGACCACTGCCCTCTATTCCTATTCCCAACTGCCTGTGTGAGCTGACAGCTGCTGATCCCTCCTCGCCCAGCGCGCCCAGTAGGAGAACAGAACACAGAATGCCATAATCAGGTAAGTTCATATATTTTCTCGTGTGCAATATGTTTTTAACCATCCTTTCTTGAACTGGGGACGCTACAGCGTATCCAATAATGTTTAACACTATGTATTGCTCATTATTGCGCTGTAATGTTTTTTGCATATTTATCTGTACAGAGATTTTTAATTAAGAGGAAAAAACATTGCTTGTCATAAATTTTATCTGTAATTGTGTCAATATATCTATTTTTGTTTGCATTGTAAATGATGTATTAAGCTGCTCTTGGGACTCACACTCAGTATCTGATATGCTGTACCAATTTTTATTTGTGAATGAGTGTTTGTCTGAGCTTTACTAATGATTTGGGGGCACTACTATGGCATTATGTTATTTGGGGTCACTATTGTGGCATAATATGATTTGGGGGCACTACTATGCCATAATATGATTTGTGGGCACTTCTGCATCACCAAATATGAATTGAGGGTAATACTATGTGGCATAATATGACCTTGGGGCACTACGATGTGGCATAATATGAACTGGGCACACTACGGTGTGGCATCATATGAACTTCTGCCAAAGGCAAGTCTTTCATTGTTGAATATGATGGGAGCCCAAAGAAGTTGCTCTATCGGGGCCCAAAATTCCTCCTATCAGCCCTGCCTGTGAGTCAAGGGGGTAGACGTCTCCAGGTAAATAATCTAAATGTTTCCTATCTAATCAAACTCATGGATCACATCCAATTATTTCTCACCCACCTCCTCTATCCCCCTTAATTTATATACTGTGTTATTTAAAATAAATAGAAAAGACGCATATCCAATTACTGTAGTAAAACAAAAATATTTTTCTCTGACATTTTGCTGTAGATGGAAATACTTTTAATGCGGCCGTGTGGGTTCAACTGATCATTCAATAGTTATGGTTTTTTTTAGCTATATGTTAGTTTTATTTCATGTGGAATGATTCATGAAAATTCTGCCATTACTATTTAATTGAGGGAAAAGGGTACCTGTTACCTATATGTGTGTGTAAGTACTCTGTTCGTTGTTGCTATTTTGTGGGAGATTTGAAAAAAGCAATACATTGTTTCCTACAGTGGCGTCTGTATAATTGGCGGTATTGCTGTAGTATGGGGTGACGTGGTGGTGGCAATGTTGTAGTGTGTTTGGTGCTTAGTATTGCTAATAAGTAGGAGAGGGTATTGCTATAATGTGGGGTGTGATGCCGATTGCTGTAATGTGGGGGGGTTATGCTGGACGCTGTAATGTGGGGGGTGATGCTGGACGATGTAATGTGGGGGGTGATGCTGGATGCTGTAATGTGGGGGGTGATGCTGGATGCTGTAATGTGGGGGGTGATGCCGGTTGCTGTAATGTGGGAGGTGATGCTGGATGCTGTAATGTGGGGGGTAATGCCGGTTGCTGTAATGTGGGGGGTGATGCCGGTTGCTGTAATGTGGGGGGTGATGCCGGTTGCTGTAATGTGGGGGGTGATGCCGGTTGCTGTAATGTGGGGGGTGATGCTGGTTGCTGTAATGTGGGGGGGGGGTGATGCCGGTTGCTGTAATATGGGGGGTGATGCTGGTTGCTGTAATGTGGGGGGTGATGCCGGTTGCTGTAATGTGGGGGTGATGTGGGTTGCTGTAATGTGGGGGGTGATGCTGGATGCTGTAATGTGGGAGGTGATGCTGGATGCTGTAATGTGGGGGTGATGCTGGATGCTGTAATGTGGGGGGGTGATGCTGGATGCTGTAATGTGGGGGGTGATGCCGGTTGCTGTAATGTGGGGGGTGATGCTGGATGCTGTAATGTGGGGGGTGATGCCGGTTGCTGTAATGTGGGGGGTGATGCCGGTGGCTGTAATGTGGGGGGTGATGTCGGTTGCTGTAATGTGGGGGGTGATGCCGGTTGCTGTAATGTGGGGGTGATTGATGTAGTATGAGTGTGTGGGGGGTTACTTATTGCTGTAATTTGGGTACTAATAATATATTTGTCATGGTATTTATTGATGTAATTGGGATGCTAACAATGTAATGTTGAGGGTCATTAGGAGAAATAAATACCCCCCCCCCCACACACACTCATACTACATCATGTTGCACTGCGCCAGCATTAGTGTGCAACAATATAGTGCATGGAGCCTACAACACGTGGGCCTGTGAGCTTAAAATGCCAGGGCTGATTTTTAGTCCCAGTGCGGCCCTGCTGGTATACAGCCACCATATAATACACACACACACTGTTCTGCTGGCACCTACAAATGCTTTCCCCAATCCTACACTACTGTTTTCTTCAACTTGCCCCCACATGCTAGCCACCCTGCCCAAAACTTGAGTACTGGGGGGAAGGGGTGCCATAGCATACACTTGCTTCGGGCGTCATGGTTCACACTATGCTACGTATGAAATAAAGTGATCTAAAGTTATATAATAAGGAGTACAAAGAAGCAGAATCCTTTTGTACAATAGCCCCACAGAGTATTTTTGTAATATAGATAAACATTACCATTACAATTGTATGACCTCTCAGAAAGCCATAAAGCCTACATAAAGGAAGGTTACGTCTTCGTACTTTTAGTAAATTCTGCTAAGAAAGACTGGAACACAGAAGGAAGTATAGAATATGCCTTTGTCTAATCTCTTACCATATTTAAAGCTTAACAATCAGTGTTTGTAGATCTGACAAACAACATTTTAAATGATTGGTTTCCTGAATGGTTGGGAGTAGCATGACCTGAAAATCTCTTCTTAATCTTTTGTCAGCTTACATCAACAAATGACAGTTATCATTATGCAACTTGCCTAGACAGCTCTCAGCTGGGATCCTTGTCAGTAGATACAGAGCTGTCATTTCAGTATCAAATATTCTATCCAGTGCTGTAAGCTCCATATGTGTGTTTTATCCAATTACTTTATGTTGGGTAATGTTAAATGTTAGTTTGGAGTTTGCTACAACCTATGTGGACAGGTATAATTTACAACATTTGTAAATTAATAAATAATAGTGTTTTGTCCTGTCAATATCTGCCTATTGCCATTATATTATTTTAATATTATTACTAAAAAAGACTTAGGGGGGGGGGGAATTTTCAGCAGAGGAGCTGGTTAAAATTATACTTGCCAACTTTTGTTTTCCGGGCGGTCCGGGGGGCAGGTGGGCATGTGGGTATGGGGCTCGGAGAATCGCGTAATTGGTCCGACATCTAATCTGTCATCGCTATTTTGGCCTATAACAGGAGGGGGCAGTGTCGTAATGACGTGTGAATCGCATCACTAAACCCCCCCCCCTCCATTTAACTTACCAAACTGGCCGGGATCCAGGAGGTTGCCCTGGTCTCCTGGGAATTCAGGAGTACTCACAGAAATTCAGCAGTCTCCCGGACATTCTGGGAGAGTAGACAACTATGGTTAAAATGCTCAAAACCACAGTTTTACAAAGCACTATTTTACGGATCGCCATCCCGATTTTGAACATGATCAAAATACAAACAGTCAGATTTACTAAGCTGCTGTGTGACAAACCACCAGAAAAACAGCCAAAAAAAATAGGTGGTTGTGAAGGCGAGATTACTCAAACTGTATGCTATTTGGGCTATATTGCCATTCAGAACATAAGGAGGAGGCACCATAATTGACATATAAATTATGGGGACAATCATAATGTATTGATTAAAGGGGCAAATTTCATTTTTATTTAACTTATGGGGCAAAATTAAGTTTTCCTTATATTAAGGATGCAATATTATTGTATTATAGTTTTGGGGAAAAATGTATATATAATTATATTAACTGGGCAATACTATTTGATTGCTAATGGGGGCTATAATTATTTATAAGACACACATGTGGCACTTCATAGTATCCCCATAATATAATAATACAATAATTTTGCCCCCTTAATATAGTGGAAAATAAAATTTGCCTCCATAAGTTAATTATAAATTAATTTTGCCTCTTAATCAATAAATAATGATTGCCCCATCATTTATAAGTCACTGATTCCTGCTCTTATGTTTTGAACGGTAAGATAGCTCAAACAGCATGTTTGAGCTATCTAGCCAATCAGAGGTAGGCATTAAAAAACTTTTTTTCTGGCTGTTTTGACTAAACCGGCAGTTGTTTCAACCCCGTACGAATCGCCAGGCATTTAACATCTCATAATCAATCGCCCTATAGTAAATGTGGCAGTTTGAAGTACTAAATTGCCAGCTATATGTGACGGCTTAAAACCACCACCTAACATGATTTTTAGTAAATCCACTCCCATTATTCTAAGAGGAAATGTGGAGTGCAGAATTAAATTCCACTAGTATGTAATGGATGTAATATACAAACACCCATTTGACCAGAATGTAATGCAACACCTGTTGAACAGAAGCTAGTAATGTCTGACTACAATATAATCCAGAACCTATTTGACTAATAACTGTAATGGCGATAAAGTATATGGCTACACGTAGTATATATCAATTAAACACAAAAACCATAAAAAAGACACTTTGATGCAGTTCTCCCACTGGAATCTGGGAATACCTGACTGCCTCCGACTTCGCCTCCTTTTTCTCCTCTAAAATTGAGGCCATCTGACTTGATATCTCCTCCTCCACTCTCTCATCCACCCCCCCTCTTTTCCGTACTTCCCCCCCTAGCCACCTTCCCTTCCACTCCTTCCGCCCCACCACGGGCGAGGAAGTCCACTCTCTCATTTCATCCTCCCCCCATCTACCTGTCCCCTGGATCCCATCATCTCCCACCTTCTTCACTCCCTTTCCCCCACCACCTGCTCCCACCTCGCTCACCTCTTTATTCTTTCCCTCTCCACCGGCATCTTCCCCTCCTCCTTCAAACATGCTCTTGTATCCCCCATCCTTAAGAAACCTAATCTTGACCCTACTTCTCCCTCTAACTATCGCCCCATTTCACTTCTCCCCTTTGCCTCCAAAATCCTCGAGAGGCTCGTCTGCAGCCGTCTCTCCTCCTACCTTTCCGAACACTCCCTCCTTGATCCCCTCCAGTCTGGTTTCTGCCCCCTTCACTCCACTGAAACGGCCCTAGCTAAAGTCACCAACGATCTCCTCTCTGCTAAAGCCAGGGGCCACTTCTCCCTTCTCATCCTCCTTGATCTGTCTGCAGCCTTCGACACCGTCGACCACCCCCTCCTCCTCCACACCCTCCAGTCCTTTGGCCTCTCCGGCCCTGTCTTGTCCTGGTTCACCTCGTACATTGCTGACCGATCCTTCTCCGCCACCACATCTGGTTCTCTCTCCCCCCCGTCCTCCCTTCCAGTCTGGGTCCCTCAGGGCTCCGTCCTGGGATCCTTACTCTTCTCTCTATACACCTCTTCCCTGGGTGAACTCATCAGCTCCTTCGGCTTCAGCTACCACCTTTACGCTGACGACACTCAACTTTACCTCTCCTCTCCTGATCTCTCTCCCTCCCTCCTCTCTAGGGTGTCCGCCTGCCTCTCTGCCATCTCCTCCTGGATGTCCTCTCAATTCCTCAAACTTAACCTCGCCAAAACAGAACTCATAGTCTTTCCTCCCTCTCATACCTCGCCCCTGCTGACCTCGCTATCACTGTCGACAACACCTCTATCTCCCCTGTCCCCCAACTTCGCTGCCTCTGTGTCATCCTCGACTCCTCTCTCTCCTTCGGCCCCCACATTCTCTCTCTTGCGAAATCCTGCAGCTTCCAGCTGCGTAACATCGCTCGCATCCGGCCCTTCCTCTCCCAAGATGTCACCAAGTGTCTTATTCACTCTCTGATCATCTCCCGCTTGGACTACTGCAACCTCCTCTTTACTGGCCTGCCCCAATCTCATCTCGCTCCCCTTCGATCTGTTCTTAATGCAGCCGCTAGGCTTATCTTCCTTTCTCGCCGCTCCTCGTCTGTCTCCCCCTCTACCTATCCCTTCACTGGCTCCCCTTCCCCTACAGAATCCTCTTCAAGCTTCTCACTCTTACATACAAGGCCCTCGCCAACTCCACTGCACCCTACATCTCCACCCTCCTCTCTATTCATGCTCCTTCCCGCCCTCTCCGATCAGCCAATGACCGTCGCCTCTCTTCTCCCCTGATCACCTCCTCCCATGCGCGTATCCAAGACTTCGCCCGCGCTGCTCCCCTCCACTGGAACAAGCTCCCTCCCTCTATCAGAACCTGCCCTAATCTGTCCAGTTTCAAACGGCTCTAAAAACCCACCTTTTTCTTAAAGCCTTCCAGTCTCCCACTTAACTCCCTACGAGATCTTCTGCCTCTTCCCCTTCACTCCCCTTCCCTTATCCTCATTTTCTCCCTCCCTCGTGTCTCTCTGTCTGTCTACCCCACCCCTTAGATTGTACGCTCCTTTGAGCAGGGTCATCTCTCCTCCTGTCTTCACCACTTTTAACTCTGCTCTCCAGCTACCTTGCCCTCCTCCTCTCCGTTCCCTCTTGCTCCCTCCTCTCCACTCTGGGGGTTTCCCTGCCTTCCGTGCCCTCTTGGGCTCCGCCGTATGCGGAACCTTCCCCTCTCCGCTCCCCCGCCCCTCTAGCTGTGCTTTGAGCTCACGGAGTTACTGTGCGTTTTGTTTACTGTATCGTGCTGTCTCACCTTTGTATTGTAACTTTGTTTGTCCCTGTATGGCGCTACGGATACCTAGTGGTGCCCTATAAATAAAAATTAATAATAATAATAATAATAATAATACCTATGAAACAGACAATTTAATTAAAAAAGTAACCTACAGTAACTTTTCAGCATACTGAAGATCCTCTCATTTATCGGCTGACTGTGAATGTGTGCCTCATTGGACTGTATAAGAAATAGCTTGAAAAGAACCATCTGCAAAAAAATGCAGGCTGGTTTGTAATATTACATTCCCTGGGACTGCTTGACTGCGGCCTTTCATTGGTTCCAAACCATCTTAAACCTCATCCTACAGACATAAATTGACTTTCCTGTTCAGCCAGAACCTCTGTATCACCTCAACATCAGAAAACTGGGAGAATTGCATCTGTCTCTAAAATGCCTTGAGGGGCCTATAGTCAACTTTATGGATTATGTCCTCTGTCTGGCTGTTCATTCGCCACTAAAATCCTCCTCTGTCTCCTTTTTGTATCTGCTGAAATCCTGCAACAGGCAGCAGTGGCTCAACCACCTTGCCAATAGCATTCATCTTGAATATTAATGTTTTTATTCTTATCATCTCAGTAATTTTTCACTCATCCTGAAACAGGTGGAAATTTGTTTGGTAATTTACATGGTGATTTCTACCATTACTGTTTGATAGGGCAGCACTGTGGCCTAGTGGTTAGCACTTCTGCCTCACAGCACTGAGGTCATGAGTTCGATTCCCGACCATGGCCTTATCTGTGTGGAGTTTGTATGTTCTCCCTGTGTTTGTGTGGGTTTCTTCCGGGTGCTCCGGTTTCCTCCCACACTTCAAAAACATACTGCTAGGTTAATTGGCTGCTATCAAAAATTGACCCTAGTCTCTGTCTGTCTGTGTCTGTGTGAGTGTGTGTCTATATTAGGGAATTTAGACTGTAAGCTCCAATGGGGCAGGGACTGATGTGAATGAGTTCTCTGTACAGCGCTGTGGAATTAGTGGCGCTATATAAATAAATGATGATGATGATGATAGATTGTTCTTGCTTCTCACTTTATAGGTGATTTACTTATATATGTGATTTGCTGTGGGTATCTTTTATGGCCATATTAGGGTTCACTCGACCTTTAAAATCGACCTTTGAAAGATCATTCTCTTACTATACACACTTGCCTGCAATGTACACACAAAGAACAGTTCTGTCTAGACATAAACTATTATCATATAATCCCATTGTTCCTTTGATACTCTTCCCTGATAACCTGAGATATATTTGGGCTTGGTGAAATCTTCGTATTCATATACACCTCAATGATTCCAGAACACTTGAACATGACAGAAATAGCACTTCAGCGATGCCCATGAGGCTCTACTGCTGCTAGTGCTGCTCATTTATATTTTAGTCACAAGAAGATTTTTAAGTTAAGTCAGAAGGGACATTAGTAACTGTATCACACATTTGTAATTACCAACAAGCAATTCATTTAATCAAGCCAGAATCCACTGTCAAAAGGAATGATAATCAAACTGACAGTGCCATTATGCAAGATAATTCTGATAAATGCTGCAATGAAAAAAAAATTAATGAGAGAAAAAAAACAAAGAAGTATTCACCGCCATTGGTATTTTCATGACATTACCATTACGCATTTGTTGATTTTCAATTTTAAAATAGACATGTTCTTATTTAAAACTCTTCTAGCATATTAACAACAATATGGTAGAGGAATAAATTAAACATACCTCAACAACAACAACTGAAAATAGCTAAAGTGAAAGTACATTTCTTGAAAAAACAAATAAAAAGTTGACAATATCAAGGGAACAGGAATTACAATTCACATTACTTGCTAAAGGTAAATCGCCAGGTAAATCTTCACTTTTGAAAGCCTCCATGCATCTCACAGTCACAGAGATCATTAGAGAGAGAGAGAGAGAGAGAGATGCGGGATTGTATTGAAGGGTGATATGCAAAATGGCCATGTAAATGTAAATGTATTGAATATTGAAATGAATGGGAAAATGAAGTAAATAAATAGATATTTTTAAGTCAACCAACAGATTAAATACTGTTGTGGTAAAGCAAGTCCAGGCAAGCCTAGGCAGCCATTAGCTGCTTGGACATAATGGCACTTGCAGGACTACCAAATGATGTGACTTGGGTAACTACAAGCGCCAGCATGCCCTGTCAACCTGGGCACGTTGGAACAGTTCCACAGCGGTATTTCTTGCTTTGTCACCAGCCCCATTGCTTTCGGGATCTGCTCATCCAAAGACAACCGACCAGCATTTCAGCATTGACTGAGCATTTTTATTGCCAAACATTTTAGAGGACGTTCTTATTTCATTGAAATATAATGTTTGTTCTAATAAATGAAAATAAACAGTAATTTTGCTTAGAAGAGTAGAAAGCAACGTTGCCAGTTTTTAAAATAAATCAATGTTTTAAAGATTGGAGAGTTTGATGAATTATTTATCTAATTAGGTATGGTGATTTCATTTTCTTCACAAAATTGCCCATTGATAGATCTTCACCATAGTTTGAAGTGAAAATATAGTGAATGTTGGCAAAATTCATTTGTATCCCGTGCTTTATGCCTCCTGTTTTTTTACCCAGATTTTTTTCCTCCCCAAAAAATTCTTGCAAAAGAAAATAATCTTCGATCTAAGAATCTGTTGCAAATAAAATCACTATTTATTGTGACATATGCATTAACAAGGTAAGTTTTAAGTGCAGTTAAAATAAAATGCTTAACATGAACTAATCTACATGCAAACACAAATACAAATTTACTATTACAATACAGGATGAAAAGGAACAGCAGAACTGGAAGATTATACTGCCCGAACAATTCTACATATGTGAAATGGCCCATTCCGTAACAAAAATTGCTTCACGCAAACTTTTGCCATGGGTTTTGGTCATCTCTGGAATAATGTTCTGCAGATATTTGTTGATGTGAGTAAATGCAAATTATTAGTTTCTATGAAAAAAATCTAAAAAATATATTATGCACATAGATCATGTATTATGTATAATATTATGCACATGCTTAATTCATGTACGGACGTATGTTTGTTTTTGTAGCGCACCTTGCGTTAAATAGCTTTGCGCATGCTCAGAAATGGACCTTACGCCAATGAGTGCAATTACATGCAGTTTATGTCCAAGTGCTAAACACTAATGTAGGCATTATGTAAGTGTGTTTGGTTTCACCCATATCATTTGCACCGTTAAGGGGCAGGTGTATACGACGACTGATAGTGATGACTCACACAGCATAGACTTTGTATTATAAATTACATGTATGTGTTTCACTGGATAGAACATGTGTGCGCAAATAAGATAGGCAAGAAAAAGGCATTGCATGTACAGTACGCTTTAAAAGCATCTTTATTTAAGTATTTAATGTTAAAAATAAAATGTATTTTTTTCTTTTAAATCCATAGTTTAATTAATGATTATACTGTTGTTCATTTATTTGATATTATAATTTTTTTAATGTGGTCTGATATGACCTTACATTGCACATATGCTTGTGAGTATACTGCAGTCTGTTCTTTCTGTCAACATATGGCAAGTACTGTGTAGCCAAAGCATTCTTACACCAAGATTTAAATGGAAACATATCTCGAGATACACTTGGATTTGAATATAGCTGTAACTACACTCAAGTTTCCATGATTTTTTTTTTAAATGCAGCTTGCATGCAAGTTGCCTTCAAATTGGAATCAGGTCTGTTATCTCTTATTATAAAGCACCAACATATTACGCAGCACTATACATTGAAGGAGTCATGACACAAATAAATTACTTTGGTAATGTTTTTTTTTTTATTTGCCCTATGCTCTACATGTGCTGAATGTAATATAGGTTGACTGGTGTTGACATGTTTGCTGTGTGTCATTTCAGGGGATTCAGGATATGGGTGTCACTCCTGATGAATGAATCCTCTGTTGAATCCTCAAACATCTGCCCATCAAACAATATAATGAGGTGCGCCTAACCACTCGGTGTGATACAAGGTACCTTTGGACAATTAAAGACTAGATTCAGGTGCATTGACAAATCTGGTGGGTTGGTCCTCTATGCCCCTCAAAGGTGGCAGACATTGTAAATACTTGCTCTACACTGTACAATATATTGTTAGCTATCCTCCTAGAGCCTGAAATATAAAAGAAGGTACTAGAGGTGGAAAAAAAACAAAGCAAAAACGTACAATCGAATCACCAATTGATCAACAAGGAGGAGGAATTTTTAACTTAAGTAGCATTTCAATAACAGAAGATCAAACCAATTTGCTGAAGAAGGGCTTAAAATTTGCACCCCAATCACAACCCAGCAAATTTGATATATATCTGCATTTTTATGAATTTGTGAGAAAGATATGTCTGAAAAAACATTGTATAAAACATACATTATCACAAACTCGGATCCCATCAACCACTAAATTTACTCATACCAGTTTGAAACCTGCCAGCAACTTTTTCCGAGTTTCAGGATAGGTGCACACGTTGAGACATTCTGAAAATTGGTGGAAAAAGATCTGGAAGAATTACCTGAGAAAGCCAACATTAAACAAAACATATAGAAAGGGGAACAGAAATCCATGGAAGAATTGAAAAACAATGCTGAGATTATTATTAAGCCGGCAGACAAAGGGGATGCATAGTTCTCATGGATAAGAACATCTTAAATACAGCAACTCTTAAATACAGATACTCTTGACTTTTATCTGATGGACGAAATTAGATCAACCCTCACCCAACAATTCCCCTTCAAATGGCATAAAAAAAGATTCAATATTTAGGCATCCACATCACTAAGCAATACACAGCCACCTTTTTCAAGCTAATTATCCTAAACTACTATCACAGGTCAAATCTGATCTTGAAACCTGGAACCAAAGCTTAATCTCCTGGATAGGATGCATAAATTTGATTAAAATTAACACTTTACCCAGATTTCTTTATCTATTTCAAGCCTTGCCTATACGTATCCCTCCATATGTTTTACATTTTTTGCAACACTACACATCACAATTGATATGGGGCAAGAAACACCCCAGAATTCAGTTCCTCATTCTACAGAGATCAGCATAGGGTGGAGACTTAAAGGTTGCAAATTTTAAACATTATTTTTTAGCGCCACAACTTGCCCAATGTGTTTAATGGAACACTCCTGTCCCTTCCAGAGTTTGGGACTTGATTGAAACTGAAGCCTGGGTATCTCCTCCATCTCTTCTCTTCTGTGGCTCCCTTGCCCTAGCCGCCCCCACTCTGCTGCGAAGCACACGGTTGTAGCTCACTCATTATCCTTTTGGGATCAAGCGAGCGCAAGATTTAAACTAGCTCCTGCACCTAGCCCAATCATTGCTATCTTTGACAACCCTAAATTTCTGACAGGCTGTATATTGTGATCTTTTGAACCTTGGAAACAGAAAGGTGTCCGTTACCTTACCAGCATCACCAAGGACCTCTCCTTCCCCTCTTTTGATGACCTAAAAACAAACTTTAATATTCCCAGCACATACTTTCAATACCTACAAATAAGGAACTTAATAAATTAAATTTATGTATTAGGCCATTGACATTTTTTGAGTTGCTCTTCCTTCGTCAGTCCTCTACTAAACGCCTTATATCCCTTCTGCATTGGGAGCTTATATGTCCTGAAAAGGTGCCACCGAGACCCACATGAGCGAGCTCGAGAGGAGGACCTGGGAGGGCCCCTAAATAATGAAGATTGGGAGGAAATAAGGACTAATACAACCTCCAGTTCAATCTGAGTAAAATATAAAGAAAATGCATATAAACTCTTGTATCGTTGGTATCTGGTGCGAACCAAATTGCATAAAATCTTCCCAGACTCGTTCAGCACTTGCTGGAGAGGTTGTGTGATGGCTTGCCCCATTCTGGCTGGAATTTCGGAATGTTGCTTCACAATTATTGCAAATTGACATCCACTTCTCCCCCACTTACATCCTCCTTCCGCTTGTGATTCTGTCTTCCACCAACCACCAAGCGAAGATGTTTAGGCACATAATCTCTGCTGCCCTATGCCAAATTGCCACTGACTGGAAGCAACCCCATGCTCCAACACTACAGACGATCATTAGCAGAATATGGTACATATATAAAATAGAATTTATGATGAGTATCATTCGCAATACATCCAAATTGTTTAATAAAGTGTGGGCACCATGGACTGCACACTTCCAAATTCAAATTCCTTTCCTCACATGATTGTTCTACAGTGCCCCACCTGGAACCTTTCCCAGACCCCTTATGCCACCACTCCTTTCCCGTTCTTCTTCTATTTATCTTTTACCCCGTTTTATTCTCTCTTTTCTCTCTCTGGCAGTCTGCCACACTGCTTCCTTCTCTGACAATACTATCTAACCTCTAGCTTCTAATACCTCTCTTCACCTCTTTTGGTATAATTGGTTCATCACCTATACTTTTCAGTTCTTCAGATAGACGCTCATTATGTTATTTGCGCACACTCATATCTGCCTATGCAGACTGTTCTTTCACAATCACTCTGTCCATGAGCCTCTTGTTACTCACTATGTTTTTAAACTATGTTTACCGTTGACCTCTGCAAAAATAAAATCTTTTAAAAAAAAAAAGTAATTTGAAGGATAACACCTCTATGTTACAGATTATAGAAGGCATCCAATGGAAAAATACCTATTTTATAGTCACCTGCGACGTGAAATCGCTTTACACAGGCATAAGAACGCAGAAGGGTGCGAGCACACATACCACTACTTATGCAGAAGCATAACTATTTGTGGCATGAGGGAACATTCTAAAATCATGTGATGGGGACTGCAGTTTTTACGCATTTTGCACCCAGTTGCGCTAATCTTTTTGTAGCCAAGCGGGAGGATGATCACATTTGGTCGGAGAATCCATTTCAGGATCACCTTATATGATGGAAGAGATATACAGAGGATATATTTTTTAAGTTGGGATGGAGAATGACAAATTTTAGAAGAATTCATTCAATATATCAACAATAATGAATTACACATGGAATTCACAGCTGAAATAAGTCACTATATCATAGAAGACTACAGAATTAAAATGAAAACTTTCACAAAGGAAGTTGACTGTGTCAACTTCCTCTCATCTTCAAGTAATTATCATAAGATATGGAAATACAATATACTGAGCAGCCAATTTAGATAGATAAAACACAACTGCACTGATGTGAAAATTTGGAACTACAAGGAAATAAACTCCTTGAAAAGAACTAAAAGAAAAAAAAGTAAATCTGTCTTTCGATAAAGTTAAAAAATTGGAAAGACAGAGACTGCTACAATATAAAGTCAGTTCTAAATATGGAGATTTTACAATTATCACACAATTTAACAGCAATACTGGAGAATTGGAATCCATTATCCAGAAACTTAGGCACAGTCTTCTTACGGATGAAGAGTGTAAAGCTTTGATTTCAGAAAAAACAGATATCATATATAAGAGAACAACAAATTTAAGGAATATACTGACAAACAGTTGCATTCCACCATCATCTCAACAAAAAGAGGATCCACACAAGAAAGGTGTCTACAGTTGTCTGAGCTGCAAGGCTTATAAAAATATTGGGACCTCCACTACAAAACCCACTACTTCTTTTAAATCAAGTACCAATTGGAGAAGTTTTAAGATTAATCAAAGGATTGCTTGCAATTCAGAAGGAATCATATAAATGTTGCAGTGTTCATGTGTCCTACAATATGTAGGTATGACAAAAAGAATGTGGAAAACACGGATAGCTGAATATATTTACAATATCAAGAGGTTTTAAAACACATGGGGACTGATTCATTAAGGAAAGTAAAGCAACAAAATTAGTAACTTTGCACCCTGGCTAAACCATATTACATTGGAAAGGGAAACTTAAAATGTGGGGACGGATTTATAGTTGGGGAAGGACATGTCCTAGATCAACTTTAGATTTCAGTGTAAAAATAAAGCTATCACGTATTTGTGTGCTACATGAAAAAAACAGCCAGTATTTAACTTATGTGCAAAATAATGAACTAATATACACCCCTTGCATTGTAATATGGTTTTGTCCAGGAAAAAACTTACTAATTTTTTTGCCTTACTTTCCTTAATGAATCAGGCCTTTAGTGTGTCAGAACACTTTTTTACAAAACACAATGGAGATCCCACAAATCTCAAATGAATGGGAATAGAACCTATCCCAAAAAGCTGGAGAGGAGGTAATAAGGGCAGTTTATCTTTAATCTCGGTGCGCAGTACCTCCACCTTGTTCTTCAAACAGTAAGCTCTTTGCGGGGTAATGCCCTTGTTCAGTGACACCAGAGGGAGACCAAGGAACCTTCAGCTCCCTTACTCTCGACCACACACCACTCTGTAGCTAGCTTTAGAAATCACCAGCACGTTTATTTCTAGAGTGGTTCCCCAGGCTACATTATTTTTTAGTAAGTTTGCATAACGTGTGCACATTTAAAACAGTATATCGGCTCACAGGTAAACTAAACAACAGATTAACCTTTAGCGTATCATATAATAACACACAGTTCTTAGTATCCTAAAGACTAGCTTCAGAGGTACCTCTGCGTCTTAACATTCTAGCAAACAGTTCACACTAAACAGGGACATGTAAAAACATGGCAGTTGAAACCAATATAACTTTCACATATAACTATGACTGTCTAATATATAACAATATGCAGCCCACATCATAAAGTCCATTTGGTATTCATATCATCATCATCATCATCAACATTTATTTATATAGCGCCAGCATATTCCGTAGCGCTTTACAATTGGGAACAAACAGTAATAAAACAATACTGGGTAATACATACGTAGAGGTAAGAATATCATATTCATATCACAGGCTCAGTTTGTTACTTTTTAGCAATACAATATGAGTGCTCAGTAGAAATAAAATGGTAACTGCAATACTCCTATGGTAGAGATCCCTCCAGCAAGCAATAATAAAATCGTAATACATTTCTCCAATGCTTGTCACAGAACTTCAGCCTCTCTTGAGTGGTTTTCATAACAATACCGAACTCTTACCACTATTTTTCTACATGTGCATAAGCTTGGCTAACTATCCCTAAACTTACCCTTTAAAATGTAACTCAGTCCCGGGACAGGGTATATATATTATTAATCTTCAGGACTTCCCACCTGGTCCCTGATTAACTGAACTAATATGTACATTTGGCTCAGTCTTTCTAGTAAAACAGGTAGCATAATAAAACTAAAGTATACTTATCAATATATTACTTCTGGTCTAGTTTCAGGCAATCTCTTCAGGATCAGGATACAGGTATTTAAAGTGGTGTGAAAGAGGTCTTATCTCCTGCTTGTCAGCTTTAATAATGTACTTTGCCTTGCTTCTGGCAATCTGATTTATTTTTCCAACTCGGTTATTACCACTCCTCTTCCTCTCATGTTAATCTCTACTGCTGCATATGTCACTCTGTTCAGTCTCTTCTTGTCTCTCTCTTCTCTGTTGCTTGTCACTTTCTTCTTCTCCTTCTCACTTCCAGCCTCCTTTTTCTCTGGCCCTCTTTTTACAGACCAACCGCTACACTACAATTGGCAGTTTCCAGTCATTCCTCTCACCTAACTGTCACTTTTTCGTCGCTCCCTTGGTCTCAGTGAGGACACTGTGAGCAGAGCTTTATCAATCCCTGACATTAGTGCATATGTGCGGACCATCATGTCCGCTGGCACTATATTTATGTATATTAGTATATACATACATTTAATTATTTTATACCTTTTATTTTTAAAATGTTAATGATCTGCTTTTACTATTTGACAATCTGCACTTTAAGGCTAACATTGTTTTAAACAAACCCTACTAGCTTAAAAAGCATTTTAATCTGTTTGATTCAATAAAGTTTTACAGGGTGAATGCTTTATAAAGCCTCCCGCTGATTAGTACCATTATCCTTGGCAAAGGTCTCTGTGGATGAAACATATTGGAGACCTAGGAGATACTGTGTACATTTCTGATCAAGGAGGGACACTGTAGAAGGAGTCCTGCATTCCACATGCGGGTCAGACTAGCCTCGAGTGTGAACAAGAGAAGACAAAGGAAGGAAGAGCAGGAGAACGGGAGAAGTAACGGAGAAGACTGAACAGCTGCACCATCATGTTGGAGAGTATAAGGTAAGAGTCAATTTTGTAAGTTATTGAGGGAAAGGATTAATTTGTGCGTTGGTCCCAACTCTCGAATAGGCTCCGCATTACTCTTCACTATATATGTTGTTTGTGTTATTTCATTATGCAGATCCTGACAGTTCACATGAGCATTTCATATACACTGAATTTACATTTATTATTAAATATTAAATATTAGAAATCTTTACATGATACAATTAATGACCTTCTACTCTGCATAAGATCTGACATTATATATTGCAATGACTGTCAATAGAAGCTTAGTCCACAGCATCTTTTACTATCTGTGTGCATGTTTCAAGTGTTTTTGTTTTTTTTCGTTTTAGTGTTATTTGTGCTCCTTTTTGTATTTGTATAACATGAGATTGTATATAGGAGCAGCATTTGCATAAATACACAAATAGGTATCATATTTAAGAGCTCTCACCTTTATACTTTTTATATGATGTTCACGTTTGTGCAAACCTGTATTACTAAAACTAACTCACTTTGTTTTTTCCTAATATTTAGAGCAAACCTGTATTACTAAAGCTAACTCACTTTGTTTTTTCCTAATATTTAGAGCATTGCCCTGTACTTTGGCAATAGTCTGTGGCCTAAACCTGTGTCACCATAATCTTGATCTGTGTACTGAACATTATGGGCCTAATTCATTAAGACGCAAAAAACTAACGTATAGTGAAGTTTGTTTTTGTTTTTTTAAAAAAATGCATGTAATTCTGGCATATGTACGTTTGTATTCTACTAGAAGCGGGTCTTGTTGAATATGGGTCTAGGTATGCTCTGCATATATATGGCACTTTATTGAGAAAGACACAATACACTGGGTACTTACAATAAAAAATGTGCAATATAATGTCCCAGCAGAATGCATAGAAAAAAAAAGTATTCAATTATTGCCATCTGTTACTAATAACAGTCATTAATGAAAAAACATTTTTAAAAATGTATTTTTACATTTGCTTTTGATTGCAAACACATGTTCTAGCATGCATATGCTACCGCCATCACCCCCTTAACACTCCCCTTCTACAGGTCACCCTTGGTACACACACACTCTGCTGTGGGTGTGTTGTTGGGGCTGAAGTAGGTGGTGTGCTGGTTTGGCTAGTTTAAACAAATGTTGGTGTACCAGAGACATTTATAAAATGTGTAAAAATGAAAAGCTGCACAAATGTGTGAGGTCATCTCTCGGACTGCCCCAGTTGAATTTTTCATGGCAGAAGTCATCTCTTCTACAATTCATGTGTGCCAAGGAATTTGCAATTCGCACTCCAGTATGCTGGGAAATATGCATATTATGCACATCCTTGCACATTTCAACATAGATGCTTTACAGTTGGACTCTTTGCTCCAGCATGAAATAAATTAAGTACAAAAGCATTACTTATTTATATTTTGGGAAATTCATCTGCTACTTCACCATTATCCTCTTGATCTTGAGTCGGTGTGGGTGGAGAAGAATAACTTGTTGATGTAAATATGGAACAATTTATACATTATTTGATATAAGCAAAATAACAGAAAAAATGCATTCCCTGCATTAACATTAAGCTCTGTCCGGCTGACCCTCTTGCACAACCATAATTACGGCCCTGGATGTGAATATTCAGATACGTTCATGTGTTAGGCGGAAATATCCAATTAAGTTCAATGTATAATGCAATAAAAATATTACACTTGCTAAACATTCCATACATGATTGCAGTGAAATAATGTTGAGTTTACTCACCGGAGTAAGATGAGGATAAGGACCAGTCAGTACCCTGTACATTGACTCTATGCAGGATGTCCTGTGGCAACACCTGCTTAAGTTCCTTCTCACATGAGGTGTATTCAACTAGCAGAGGTGGGTCGCCTCCTGTGCCAGCTGTCGGTTTTCTCTCCTCTGCTATCTTCTCTTTGAGTCTTCGTTTGATGTCCGAAAGTGCTTTCTGCAGTTCTAAACACTGCGCTTCATGGACCCCACCCATAGACTCCTGCCCACAATCGTTTTTTGCGGGCTACAGATGTTTTTACAGCTTGGTTGCCAAATATTCTGTGAACTATGGTGGTGGTGAGAACACAATTCGTAAGAAAAGTAACCCCATCACCACCCTCCTTCTATAATTGCTGTGATCCCCCTACCCAGGGGAGGGTTGGCAAACTTTAGCCCAGAGGGTGGCAAGACTTGACTCTGCAGCCTATTAGGAACATTTTAAAGGACAAAAATGCAGGTGACCCAGCCCAAGGTAGCCCACTATGGTACAGGCCCGGGGGGCAAATACCCCCCTGACCTCCCACCTAGCCTGCCCCTATTCTCTTCCTCACTTTCCCTATGCTCGTTATCCCCTCTCCTTTCACTCGCTCACTCATAATTTTGCCTAAGAACACAGCCATAGATAAAGAATGGTACCAAAACATCCTCCAAGAACAATTTCTCCCAACCATTCAAGAACAGTTTGGTGACGAATAATGCCTTTTGATGAAGCACCTTGCCATAAGACAAAAGTGATAACTAAGTGACTGGAGGATCAAAATATCAAAATTTTGGATCCATGGCCAGGAAACTTCCCAGACCTTGATCTCATTGAGAACTTGTGGTCAATCCTCAAGAGGCGGGTGGACAAACAAAAGCCCACAAATTCTGACAAGAATGGGCGGCCATCAATCAGTATGTGGCCCAGAAGTTGATTGACAGCATGCCAGGGAGAATTGCAGAGGTCTTCAAAAAGAAGGGTCAACATTGCAAATATTGACTCTTTGCATAAACTTAATGTAATTGTTAATAAAAGCCTTTGATACTTATGAAATGCTTGTAATTTTACTTCAGTATACCATAGCAACATCTGACAAAAAGGTCTAAAAACACTGAAGCAGCAAACTTTGTGAAAACCAATATTTGTGTCATTTTCAAAACTTTTGGCCATGACTGTATATTGTTGATTAATGGAACAGTGTAAAGCAGATGCCCATAATATCCCAAATAATAAAATCCATGAATCCATGGCACTCATCATTACAACAATGAGGTATACCTTTTAAAATTCTGTAATGTGACATACATTTACTGTGGTGCCAGACTGTTATTATATAATTCTGTGGAGCTCAAAAGTGTTAAAAATATGTCAGTGATAAAAATGGATGCATGAATATTACAGTATATTAGTGTTAAATATTGAACTAAAATATTGACAGAGTATAACTGAATTGTGTATTCTTCAGTAAATCCGCTCACCATGTTACAGTGCTTAAAGTATGTATTCCATGTCTGATATTCTGCATTATTACATTAATACTTATTTGTCACAGTGAAAGTTATCATATGTTAAAATAAAATAAAATATTATCTAAAATGGACCTTGAGTGAACAAATAACACAGTATTGATGCTTATTTCATGTAGTCAATAATGAAAGTTATGCAACATCTAATTCTTCATATGAAAAAGTAATTGTCCCCTTGAAAAATAAATAGTAGGCAGTTTTAATTAGTCTTTCTTCCTGGCTGACAGCAGTGTGCTGGGAATTGTGTGTGTTTATTTTCACAAGTTATTTAAAACATAAAGAATAAGCACATAATACTGAGTTAATAAAAAGACACTTGCAGCCCCCGGGCTGCCACTTGGCCACTTTTCTGAAGGGATCATTTTGAAATGAGAAATCCTATCTATAAAGTAGAAGCAATCAGGACGGTCTCAGTGGAAGGAGATGGCATTTTTAGCCTGCAGAAATTGCAAAGAAAGAAACTCAGAATTAGAACAGTTCAGGTTAGGAGTGAATTGCTATGGTAACACAGCACTTTAACTGAAGCCTATTTTCAACAAATGTATGTTTGTGTTAGCAAAACATTTTTAATTGTAAAGAGAGGAACATATCATAATCAGTATTTGGAAATGGATTCATAAACATTTCCAATTATATATTTCATGGTGGCAACTTTTAACCTGTCTATATACAATATACACGTGTGGCCTAGGTTCCCAAAGTGTGCGCCGCGGCTCCCAGGGGGGCCGTGGCCAGGGGATGAAAAAACATAACAAAAAAACAACTTACCAATCCGACAGTGCCCGGGGCCCAGCATCCTCCTCCCTCCTCGCTTCTCATCGCCCGACATTCAATGACAAGCGGCAGGAGAGAGGATGCTGGGACCCAAACACCACCGAATTGGTAAGAAGAAATAAGAAAAGACAGAAGAAATAGAAGAAAGAAGGTTGAGTATGGTAAGTAAAGAAACAGAGGGGGATAGTGATAGGAAACAGCAATGGAGGGCCAAAAGAATGAAGGAGGGGCAGGGTGAGGATGCAGAGGAGGTAGAGTGAGGATGCAGAGGGGGCACAGAGAGTGGATGCAGAGGGGGCACAGAGAGTGGATTCAGAGGGGCACAGAGAGTGTGGATGCAGAGGGTCACAGAGTGTGTGGATGATGCTGCAGAGGGTCACAGAGTGTGTGGATGATGATGCAAAGGCACAGAGTGTGTGGATGATGATGCAAGGGCACAGAGAGTGTGGATGATGATGCAAGGGCACAGAGAGTGTGGATGATGATGCAGGGGCACAGAGTGTGTGGATGATGATGCTGGGGCACAGAGTGTGTGGATGATGATGCAGGGGCACAGAGTGTGTGGATGATGATGCTGGGGCACAGAGTGTGTGGATAATGATGCAAGGGCACAGAGAGTGTGGATGATGATGCAGAGGGTCACAGAGTGTGTGGATGATGATGCAAAGGCACAGAGTGTGTGGATGATGATGCAAGGGCACAGAGAATGTGGATGATGATGCAGGGGCACAGAGTGTGTGGATGATGATGCTGGGGCACAGAGTGTGTGGATGATGATGCAGGGGCACAGAGTGTGTGGATAATGATGCAAGGGCACAGAGAGTGTGGGTGATGATGCAGGGGCACAGAGTGTGTGGATGATGATGCAGGGACACAGAGTGTGTGGTTGATGATGCTGGGGCACAGAGTGTGTGGATGATGATGCTGGGGCACAGAGTGTGTGGATGATGATGCTGGGGCACAGAGTGTGTGGATGATGATGCAGGGGCACAGAGTGTGGGGATGATGATGCAGGGGCACAGAGTGTGTGGATGATGATGCAGGGGCACAGAGTGTGTGGATGATGATGCAGGGGCACAAAGAGTGTGGATGATGATGCAGGGGCACAGAGTGTGTGGATGATGATGCAAAGGCACAGAGTGTGTGGATGATGATGCAAGGGCACAGAGAATGTGGATGATGATGCAGGGGCACAGAGAGTGTGGATGATGATGCAGGGGCACAGAGTGCGTGGATGATGATGCAGGGGCACAGAGTGCGTGGATGATGATGCAAAGGCACAGAGTGTGTGGATGATAATGCAGGGGCACAGAGAGTGTGGATGATGATGCAGGGGCACAGAGTGTGTGGATGATGATGCTGGGGTGCAGAGTGTGTGGATGATGATGCAGGGGCACAGAGTGTGTTGATGATGATGCTGGGGCACAGAGAGTGTGGATGATGATGCAAAGGCACAGAGTGTGTGGATGATGATGCAAGGGCACAGAGAATGTGGATGATGATGCAGGGGCACAGAGAGTGTGGATGATGATGCAGGGGCACAGAGTGCGTGGATGATGATGCAGGGGCACAGAGTGCGTGGATGATGATGCAAAGGCACAGAGTGTGTGGATGATAATGCAGGGGCACAGAGAGTGTGGATGATGATGCAGGGGCACAGAGTGTGTGGATGATGATGCTGGGGTGCAGAGTGTGTGGATGATGATGCAGGGGCACAGAGTGTGTTGATGATGATGCTGGGGCACAGAGAGTGTGGATGATGATGCAGGGGCACAGAGTGTGTGGATGATGATGCTGGGGCACAGAGTGTGTGGATGATGATGCAGGGGCACAGAGTGTGTGGATGATGATGCAGGGGCACAGAGTGTGTGGATGATGATGCTGGGGCACAGAGTGTGTGGATGATGATGCAGGGGCACAGAGTGTGTGGATGATGATGCAAGGGCACAGAGAGTGTGGGTGATGATGCAGGGGCACAGAGTGTGTGGATGATGATGTAGGGGCACAGAGTGTGTGGATGATGATGCAGGGGCACAGAGTGTGTGGATGATGATGTAGGGGCACAGAGTGTGTGGATGATGATGCTGGGGCACAGAGTGAGTTAGCTGTAAATTATTCTTTGACAGAAATATAGTTGAAAAAAATATATAAAAACATTATTTTCCCTTGGATTAATGTGTATCTTTGCATACAACTGAATAAGTATTTATGTCCTGACCTAAATATTTATTAAGTTTTTTGACCCACTGACGTATAGAATAATGTTGAGCCTTACAGATAAAGTAGAAAACTAATAAAAACTATTTATTTAAACAATTGGCTGCACTTTTGTGAAATGTGAATAGTAACTTTTGTACTTAAATTAATTTTTTTATTTTGCCAAATAAATTTTTCTAGTTGAAAGCCTATGACTACTATATGTCCTTTCAAAATTGCAATTGGGCCTATGAACCTTGTACATAACAACTGAAGTGTATCTATGTTTAACATTGGCTGCAAATAAACATTCAAATTCAAATACAACATGGATGGAAAAATTGAGCGGTACAAGTGCAGATTAGTGGCAAAAGGGTATTCTCTAAAATATGGAGAAGCCTACAATGAGACATTTGTTCCAGTACTAGAGCACACAACTATCAGGATTCTACTTACAAGAGCAGTCACAAAATGGATTCAAGCACCTTGGAACTGGAGGCAGGAGATGACACCTCCGAACTAGAGGCAGGAGCTGGCACCTCGGATCTGGAGGCAAGAGCTGGCACCTCGGATCTGGAGGCAAGAGCTGGCACCTCGGAACTGGAGGCAGGAGCTGGCACCTCGGAACTGGAGACAATGGCAGAAGACTCAGTGCTGGGGGCAATGGCAGGAGACTCAGCGCTAGAAGCAGAGACTGGCACCTCAGAGCTGGAGGCAACTGGAGCTGGCACCACAGGACAGGCGGCAACTGGGGCTTGCACCAGAGGACAGGCGGTAACTGGAGCTGGCACCACAGGACAGGCGGCAACTGGAGCTGGCACCACAGGACAGGTGGCAACTGGCGGATTATGCTCCATCCCATGGAACAGATCAGGTTGTAATATAGCAACAGGAGGTGAAGTGCAGACAAATCCAGGGTCTGGAGAGGGGCACACTGAATGCTGCTCTATAGGATGTCGTGGTCTGTGGAGTGGACAGTCTTGTAAGTAATGTTCGCCACTGGCGCAGTAGAGGCATAGTTTGCCAATCTTCTCGGCACCATTGCTCCTCCTCGGTCAGATGGGGATGCAGGTAGCTTGCCCATTTAGAATCCCTGATGGTAGAGACCACCAGCACTACCATAGATGCAGCACCATTAATGTCAGAATAAGTTCCGGGAGGATTTTCTGCGGTATGCATGTTCTCTTTAGACGAGTTTGTTGCTCTAGAATCAGTATGTGTGTTGAAACTGCTCAACATAGTAGCCGGAAGGAATTCAGGAAGCGGCAACAGAGGTATAAAAACCAAATGTCTTTATTCTGGTAAAAATATATGAATAAGGATTCAGTTCGTGGAATATTCAGATTTCAAGTAACAGGATAAACAGGTTTACTTCAATACACAATTATGAACAGGTGTGATGAATGGCAGGAATAGAAATCAGGCAGAGGTCACAATGAGAGATCAAACAAAACTGGGACAGGGAGAAAAAAATAGCAGCCAGGATAAACAATGAACTGCATTGAGGTAGGTATTTGAAGCTGTAAGACAGGTGCAGTACTAATCAGGTAAGGAGATTAACTCCTACAGGCATGGTGAAAAGTTTAGGGGCAGAACAGCAGCACCTCTGGTGAATTTGAGGTACTGCTGCCACAAACAAAGTATAGACAGAGTCGTAACAGCCGTAACCCTTTCACTGTACCAGGAAGTTGACTTATCTTTGGACTTTTTCCGAATCAACTTTTTCTACAATGAATTTCTGATGTCCATTGATGTTACCTGGACGAGATCTGTGAACATGCTGAAGCCAGTACTTGCTGGACAAGGAGACAGGCTTCAGAAGTGTGCAATGAAAGGTTTGGGGATTCGGGAAGATTCAATCGGAAGGCCACAGGGTTAACTTGTTTGCTGATGATGAACGGCCCAATGACTGATGTTTCGTGTAGAGAGCCAGACCTTGTCCCCATCTCTAAATGAACATTATCTACGATACATGTCTGCAAAATACTTGACTGAAACAAGGCTTGTTTTAGAGGAAAATGGATTCTCTTCCATATTTAAGTAACACGAATGCCAGAGTTGTGAATGCCAGGCAGGTTTGATAGCATCAGAGATGCTAAGGAGTTTGCTCAAGGATGAATACCGAGATTGCAGAAAAAGGGGATACATGAGTAAATGAATGGCAGGCACTATTATAGGTGAACTCTGCCCATGAGAGCAGAGTTTTCCAATTATCATGGAATTTGGAGACATAGAGATGGAGATATTGCTCTAAGGATTGTTTTACTCTTTAAGTTTGCCCATTAGACTGTGGGTGGTTTTCAGATGATAGACTGAGTTTGATTCCAAGTAAAGTACAAAAAGATCTCCAAAAGATAACCACAAATTGAGAGCCACAGTCAGACACAATGTTGACAGGGAGTCCATGAACCCGGAAGATATGCTGCATGAATAAAAAGGCCAAGGTTCTGGAACACAGAAGACCAGCTAAAGGTAAGAAATGGGCCAATTTGCTGAACCGGTCCACGGTTACCCAGATGGTGTTATAGCCATTGGAGTGGGGAAGATCCACAATGAAGTCCATGGATAAGTGCGTCCTAGGCCTCTCTGGAATTGGCAAAGGCATAAGTGGTCCTACGATTATGGGTGGGTTTTTTTCCTGGCGTAGGTTTCACAGAATAATACAAACTTCTTGGTATCTGCAGGTAAAGAAGACCACCACACGACACAAGAAAGGTTCTCGATGGTTTTGGAAACTCCCATAGGCAGTGACCACGGTATCCTGAAACTCAAATTTGCTTTACAGTCTCTATTTGGTCTCCTGTTCTGCGCATGTGTCATCTACCACTCTCTCTTATGACCTCCTACCTGTTCCCATTGGTCCTGGCACTTTGGAGCGCTATTTAAACCTCCCATTTCCTGCATCTGATGCCTGTTCTTCGAGTTACACACTCTCATTAGGATTGGGCTTTCTCCGGTTGACTTACCTGTTTTTTCTTTGCATCACCACTCCGTGTTCAGCTGTAGTTTCTCTCCGTTGCCTCTGCTGGAATTTCCGCTGTACCTGTACTCCTCAGCTGTGTCCTGTGTTCCATGTTCGGGTCTACCGCTCCGGCTTCGTTGCCTCATTATTGGAACTCCAGCCTCATTAGGAACTCTCCACACCTGCTGCTCTGAGTTACCATCTACGGATCAGCTAAGTTCCTTATCAGTACTGTTTCTAACTGAACTGTACCTGTACCAGTATTTCACCTGCTGTTGCTCTGAGTTACCATCTTTGGATCAACTAAGTTCCTAATCATTACTGTTTCTAACTGAACTGCCGCTGTACCAGTAATTCACCTGCTGTTGCTCTGAGTTACCATCTACGGATCAGCTAAGTTCATCATCATCACCATCATCATCATTTATTTATATAGCGCCACTGATTCCGCAGCGCTGTACAGAGAACTCATTCACATCAGTCCCTGCCCCATTGGAGCTTACAGTCTAAATTCCCTAACACACACACAGACTAGGGTCAATTTTTGATAGCAGCCAATTAACCTACTAGTATGTTTTTGGAGTGTGGGAGGAAACCCTCATCAGTACTGTTTCTAACTGAACTGCCGCTGTACCAGTAATTCACCTGCTGTTGCTCTGAGTTACCATCTACGGATCAGCTAAGTTCCTCATCATTACTGTTTCTAACTGAACGGCCGCTGTACCAGTAATTCACCTGCTGTTGCTCTGAGTTACCATTTACGGATCAGCTAAGTCCCTCATCATTACTATTTCTAACTGAACTGTCGCTGTTCCAGTAATTCACCTGCTATTGCTCTGATTTACCAACTACGGATCAGCAAGTTCCACATCGCTACCACTCACGGATGACGTCCTGAGTTTCCATTGTTATCTTTGACTATATCTTCTCTGTGCAGCTCCGCTACTCACCTCTGCTCAGCAATACGTTCTGACCAAATTCCTGTTGTTGCCTTCAGTGTTTCTCAGCTCTACCATTGCTCTCCCTCTGCATCAGGCTCTACCTATTATTCTGCCACCACTCCTTCTGGGAACCGCGACCTGCGGTAATAGGTGCTGCAAATTCCATACCCTCTTGTAGGGTCACTGGTGAATACCGCCTACCGTTAGACTTTGCGCCCCGGAACGAGCATCATTTCTTGGCAGTTACACGGGACTCACTAAATTTTCACCAGATTTCGTGACATTGGGTGAGTGCCATTCTATCCCAGCTGAGAGCAGTGCTTTGCCATCTGTGTCTGTGCCTGTGAGGAGCCTCAATGGTCTCATGTTACTGTCTATCTCCGGCTGATTGTATCTGGACACTGATCCATCTCTAGTGACTCCTTGGGTTAAATGTATCATACCCCGGTTTCTTCAACTCCCGCGAGTAAATTTAAGCTGTGAAGATGCCGAACTCGCGGGAGTTGAAGAAACCGGGGTATGATACATTTACCCCCTTATGTCTATTTGCACTCATTACCTACTGTCACGGGCAATAGGATTTTTACCTAGAATTCACCAGGTGTAGCTACACTTACCAGAAGTGCGGACCTCTGGGTAGTGTGGTGAATCAGTGGAACCATACAGTAGAATAAAGGAAAGGAATGTCAATAGTATAAATGCTGAGTCTTGGCACCGTGGAACTGTGATGGTACAGCAGTTTAGTAAACAGGATAAAATGAGGAAAGAGTCCAAGTGCCTTAGCACGCAGGTAGCATATAGCAGGCCAGTACTTGATAACTGGATAACGTTAGGCAAAGACCAATCAACAATATAGTAGAAGAGTCAGCGACTTGCAGCTACAATACAGAGGCACTTGTAGACTTTAGTCCAGCTAATAGGTACCATACAGAGTAGTAGCTATATCACAAGGAAACATGAATGGTCTTCAGCTGGTAAGTTTCACCACGGATATGTAGAGAAGACTTGTCCAGCGCAGGTGTGTAACAGAATAGCGTGAGTGGTCTGCAATTGGCAAGTTGTACCACTGATGTGAAGGGAAGACTTGTCCAGGCACAGGCATGGAACAGAGTAACGTGAGTGGTCTGCAATAGGCAAGTTTTACCACTGATGTGTAGAGAAGACATGTCCATGTGCAGGCATGGAACAGAGTAACGTGAGTGGTCTGCAATAGGCAAGTTGTACCACTGATGTGAAGGGAAGACTTGTCCAGGTGCAGGCGTGGAACGGAGTAACGTGAGTGGTCTGCAATAGGCAAGTTGTACCACTGATGTGAAGGGAAGACTTGTCCAGGTGCAGGCGTGGAACGGAGTAACGTGAGTGGTCTGCAATAGGCAAGTTTTACCACTGATGTGTAGAGAAGACATGTCCATGTGCAGGCATGGAACAGAGTAACGTGAGTGGTCTGCAATAGGCAAGTTGTACCACTGATGTGAAGGGAAGACTTGTCCAGGCACAGGCATGGAACAGAGTAACGTGAGTGGTCTGCAATAGGCAAGTTTTACCACTGATGTGTAGAGAAGACATGTCCATGTGCAGGCATGGAACAGAGTAACGTGAGTGGTCTGCAATAGGCAAGTTGTACCACTGATGTGAAGGGAAGACTTGTCCAGGTGCAGGCGTGGAACGGAGTAACGTGAGTGGTCTGCAATAGGCAAGTTGTACCACTGATGTGAAGGGAAGACTTGTCCAGGTGCAGGCGTGGAACGGAGTAACGTGAGTGGTCTGCAATAGGCAAGTTGTACCACTGATGTGAAGGGAAGACTTGTCCAGGTGCAGGCGTGGAACGGAGTAACGTGAGTGGTCTGCAATAGGCAAGTTTTACCACTGATGTGTAGAGAAGACATGTCCATGTGCAGGCGTGGAACAGAGTAACGTGAGTGGTCTGCAATAGGCAAGTTGTACCACTGATGTGAAGGGAAGACTTGTCCAGGTGCAGGCGTGGAACGGAGTAACGTGAGTGGTCTGCAATAGGCAAGTTGTACCACAGATGTGAAGGGAAGACTTGTCCAGGTGCAGGCATGTAACGGAGCAATGTGAATGGTCTGCAATAGGCAAGTTGTACCACTGATGTGAAGGGAAGACTTGTCCAGGTGCAGGCGTGGAACGGAGTAACGTGAGTGGTCTGCAATAGGCAAGTTGTACCACTGATGTGAAGGGAAGACTTGTCCAGGTGCAGGCGTGGAACAGAGTAACGTGAGTGGTCTGCAATAGGCAAGTTGTACCACTGATGTATAGAGGAGACTTGTCCAGGAGCAGGCAGGTAACGGAGGTAGCGAGAGTAGTCTGCAGCGGGTAAGTTCTACTACCAGTGTGGAGAGAAGACTTGTCCAGAAGCAGGCAGGTAACGGAGGTAGCGAGAGTAGTCTGCAGCGGGTAAGTTCTACTACCAATGTGGAGAGAAGACTTGTCCAGAAGCAGGCAGGTAACGGAGGTAGCGAGAGTAGTCTGCAGCTGGTAAGTTCTACTACCGATGTGGAGAGAAGACTTGTCCAGAAGCAGGCAGGTAACGGAGGTAGCGAGAGTAGTCTGCAGTGGGTAAGTTCTACAACCGATGTGGAGAGGAGACTTGTCCAGAAGCAGGCAGGTAACGGAGGTAGCGAGAGTAGTCTGCAGCGGGTAAGTTCTACTACCAATGTGGAGAGAAGACTTGTCCAGAAGCAGGCAGGTAACGGAGGTAGCGAGAGTAGTCTGCAGCGGGTAAGTTCTACTACAGATGTGGAGAGAAGACTTGTCCAGAAGCAGGCATGTAACGGAGGTAGCAAGAGTAGTCTGCAGTGGGTAAGTTCTACTACCGATGTGGAGAGGAGACTTGTCCAGAGCAAACGGATAACACGAGCAGAAACAGGAAACACCTCAGAGTCTCAAGGAATGAGAACCAAGAACAGGCAAAGGTAATAGGGCAACAGGTGCCTTAAGTACTGAGAGGTGATTAATTAACCAATGAGACTAGAGGCGAGGTATTAACAGTTCAGGGTTTCAGCACATGCGCAATCTTAGTCAAGATGGCGGACGGCCGCGGTTCAGGAGAAGTGCCAGCAGGAGCGAGAGAGACCCATGTCCCAACCTAGAGGCATTAACAGTTCGGTGAGTGACAGTACCCCCCCTTTTAAAGGTGGGCACAGAACACTTAGAACCAGGTTTGCCCAGATATTTGGAATAAAACTTTTTCAGAAGAGCTGGAGCATTAAGATCATCTGCACAGATCCAAGAGCGCTCCTCTGGACCAAAACCTTTCCAATGCACTAGGAAGCGAAGGACTCCCCTAGAGATTTTAGCATCAAGTATATGAGTAATCTCAAACTCCTCCTCTTGTTGAGCTTGAACTGGGTGAGATACTGAAGAAGGAACAGAAAATCGGTTGATGATGCGAGGTTTGAGTAATGAAACGTGGAAGGAATTGGAGATACGAAGGTTCTTCGGTAAAGACAGCTTAAAACAAACAGGATTTATCACTTGAACGATTTTATAAGGACCAATAATACGTGGAGTAAACTTCATGGAAGGAACCTTCAGGCGAATATTCTTGGTAGAAAGCCATACACGATCTCCAATTTTAAGTGCTGGAATTGCTCGCCTCTTTTTATCAGCAAAAAAGATGCATTTTTCAAAGAGAATTTAACCTGAGCCCAAATGGATTTAAACTTTTGACATAAACCCTCCACAGCAGGAACTTGGGTGGGAGGGAGGGCAGGAAATTCTGGGAGAGATGGATGGTGACCGTATACAACAAAAAAATGGTGTTTTAGAAGATGACTCATGATACATATTATTATGGGCGAATTCGGCCCATGGAAGCAAATCTACCCAATTGTCCTGGTCGGCTGAAGAAAAAATTCTTATGAAAGTCTCTAGATCTTGATTGACTCTCTCGGTCTGTCCATTTGATTGAGGATGGTATGACGATGATAGTGACAGTTGGATACCCAAGGTTTTGCAAAGGGCTCGCCAAAATCTGGAGACAAACTGCACTCCTCTGTCCGAAACGATTTCAGATGGACATCCATGAATTCGAAATATTTCCTTGATGAAATGATCAGCCAATGTAGAAGAAGAAGGTAATCCTATCAAAGGGACGAAATGAGCCATCTTAGAGAATCTATCTACCACTACCCAAATGGTATTGCATTTCTTGCTGAGAGGAAGATCAGTAACAAAATCCATACTTATATGGGTCCATGGTTTAGAAGGAATGGGTAGTGGTTGAAGTAGACCCGCCGGTGTTCAATGGGAAACTTTAAATTGGGAACAAACATCACAAGCAGCCACAAACTCCTTGACATCTTTCCTAATAGAGGGCCACCAGTAACTTCGAGAGAGAATCTCTAGTGTTTTTCGTTCTCCAGAATGCCCAGCAAAATGAGAGGAATGATACCATGACAAAATCTTTTTACGAAGAAGTGGTGGAACAAAGGTTTTCCCAAATGGTAGAACATTGGTGGAAGAAGCAGCTAAACTGACACATTTAGGATCCAGTATGAGACGATCAAAACAATCTTCAATATCAGAGGAAGAGGCCACCGCCCGAGACAATGCATCCGCTTTTTTATTCTTAGAAGCCGGTTTGAAGGTTATAATTAAGTCAAAACGAGAGAAAAAAAGTGACCATCTTGCTTGTCGGGGGTTCATACATTGAGCTGACTGTAGATAGAGAAGATTTTTATGGTCAGTAAAAATAGTCACGGGGTGACGAGCACCCTCTAGTAGGTATCTCCACTCTTCCAAAGCCACCTTTATGGCTAATAGCTCCTTATCTCCGATAGTATAATTCTTCTCAGCAGGTAATAAACTTCGTGAGTAGAAAGCCCAAGGATGGAATTTCTTTTGTTCAGATTTCTGAGATAGAATGGCTCCTAGTCCAACATTAGAGGCATCTACCTCAAGGAAAAAAGGAAGGGTAACATCAGGTTGTCGAAGAATAGGAGCAGTTGAAAACGCCCTCTTGAGGAACTGAAATGCTTGAAGAGCCTCAGGAGACCATTGCTTGGTATTAGCACCCTTACGGGTAAGCACCACAATAGAAGAGACAATGGAGGAGAAACCTTGAATAAAACGTCGATAATAGTTAGCAAATCCTAAAAAGCATTGAATAGCTCTGAGACTAGTTGGCTGGGGCCAATGTAACACTGCATTCACTTTCTCCGGATCCATCTCCAGACCTACTCCAGACACAATATATCCCAGGAAGGGAATCTGAGATAATTCAAAGGAACATTTCTCCAGTTTACAGAATAACGAATTTTCCCGGAGTCTAGAAAGGACCTCTGCCACATGTAATCGATGGGATGAAAGATCTTGAGAAAATATCAATATGTTGTCTAGATAGACAACAACACAAACATACAACAAGTCCCGGAAAATCTCATTCACAAACCCCTGGAAGACAGCTGGGGCGTTGCACAACCCAAAGGGCATAACAAGATATTCATAATGTCCATCCCTGGTGTTAAAAGCTGTCTTCCATTCGTCTCCGGCCTTGATCCGAATTAAATTATAAGCACCACGAAGATCCAGTTTAGTGAATATCCGAGCTCCCTTAATGCGATCAAAAAGTTCAGTAATTAACGGAATGGGGTAACAATTTTTGATGCTTATGGAATTAAGACCTCGATAATCTATACACGGTCTCAAAGACCCGTCCTTATTCTTAACAAAAAAGAAACCCGCTCCAGCGGGAGAAATGGACGGTCGAATAAACCCACGATGGAGATTTTCCTTGACATAGTCAGACATCGCTTGGGTCTCTGGTAACGCAAGGGGGTAAACACGACCCCTAGGAGGATTTTTGCCAGGTTGTAAATCTATTGGACAATCCAAAGCCCGATGAGGCGGAAGACGTTCTGACTGGGCTTTATCAAATACATCAGCAAAGGAGTTGTACTCTGGAGGAAGACCAGATGGACAATGTGTTATAGATGATTTATTTATTTTCACTGGAACCACTTGAGTCAAACATCTGTGATGACAATCCGAACCCCAGGAAATAACTTGCGGAACATTCCAGTCAATCTGTGGAGAATGGAGTTGAAGCCATGGAAAGCCAAGTACAATAGGACTAGTAGTAACCGGAAGAACTAAAAACGAAATTTGCTCTTGATGTAAAGCCCCGATTTGAAGGTTTACAGGAATGGTACGTTGAGTAATAGTTCCATTGATAATTCGTGAACCATCTATGGCCGTAACAGCAATAGCTGTTTTTAAAGGAGTCATAGGTTAAGACCACTGACACACTAAGGAACTTGAAATAAAACTCCCAGCAGCTCCAGAGTCCAGAAGTGCTTGCGATGTAAAAGACTTAGTAGAAGTGGAAACAGTAAAAGCAAACGAGCAAACTTTAGAATTCAAAAGGTGTGGAGAGGATTCCAGGGACCCCAACCTTACCTCTCCAGAACAGGTTAGGGCCTCACGTTTACCGACTTTCTAGGGCATGAGTTCAGCAAGTGATTAGGATCAGCACAATAAATACAGAGCTTATTCTTCAACCGTCGTTCCCTCTCTTCTGAAGTCAATCTAGAACGTCCTACCTCCATGGGTTCCACTGAAGGTAAGGGATGACGAAATCGAGAAGGCAGGCGACCCGATACTTTAGGTGAAGACTCCTTTTCGGAAGACTTGTCCAGGTGCAGGCGTGGAACGGAGTAACGTGAGTGGTCTGATCTGACCGCCGACAGGAACTGCTGCCTGGCGTCTATGTTGCCTAGCAACAGAGACGCGATGTTCGGGTTCATGCACCCGAACTTCCTATTGTGGCCGGAAGTGGTGTCCGATGGCCAGGAGGAAAGGAAGGCGTCCGTCCCCGGTACCCAGTGAGTGTGCGGGAGCGGCGCCTGACAATTTTCTTTGATTTTAATGCAGCAGGAGGCAGCATTCTCATGGATTTCTGAACATTCTTCATCCAGTAGGCTTTCACCCAGTTACTTTCCCAGGCCAGGTCTTTGAACTAGCGAGGAACGTGACTATGGTCTCCTTAGCCCTGTCTCCACTTATTGCCCTTCTTCATCTATAACCGAAGCAGCTCCCATGCCCTCATAGATATATATGGGGCCATAGCCTCATAGCTACCAGAAAGGGGATCGTCCAGCATTAGAAAAACCCCTCCCCTCCTAATCTACATAAAATTCTTACCAAGATACAATTTAGTTTTGAATCGGAGACATCCGGTGATACTTATTCCATGTCTGTCTCTTCCCCCATAGTTAAATAAATGGCCTGGCCTGACAGAGGGTAAAGGTATTGCGCTCTGGTGTGCTTCAAGCACTATTGACCCATCTAGTTTTACCTCCTTCGCTTTGCTCATGGCAATTAAGCTCATTTCTGTGAAAGTTTTCTCTGCTATTTTTGTATTCCATTGAATCCTTTTGTATTACTTGTTTGAAAAGCACAATGTAAACTGTTATGTCTGCTTCCCACTATGTACCCTCCCCCTTCTCTTTTAATTTATTCTCTACCCTTTCCCTTTTACTATAAAACATTCTAAAAAAAAAGAGTAATACGTTGCTTAAAGGGAACCCTCAGCTTACAACTTCTAGATCTCAAGATACAGTATGTGTGCTGTTGAATTCAGGTGTAGGTCTGCTGTGCTCCACTACACAAGACACTGCAGGATAAGGCCAATACCTACGTGGATTATAAATTTGCCAAAGAACACACAGAAAAATATATATATTTAAATATAATTCATTAATAATAATCAATACATTAATGATCAGTAAACAGTAGAAGAAAATAAAAAAGTGTCTTTTAAATTAATAATTTTCTTTTGAAATACATTTATTAATATGCTGTTAATGTATACTGAACATAAAATATATTTTTACAGTTGCTCCTGATTGCAAACACATGTTGTAGCATGCATAGAAGACTGTCATCAGTACTGCTCAGCTCTGTAGCTAGAGCAAGAGGTATGGCAGAAAAACAAATAACTTTGAGACGCTCAGAGCTTGATTCGGACATGGCTGCATGCGCTCGAGTTTGGCACGCCTTTACTGTACATTGACTATGACAAAACGCTCCTTCCCCGACTCGTTCAATGCCCAAAATCGTATGCTGAAGTAAATGTCCTTTGCATTCGAGGATGGAGCAGACAGGGCTGCGTTTTCTTTCGTATGTCCTTGTTATGGGCACGCACAGAGTGATTTTGTATACGATACGCCCAAAGTGACCAGATACATGCCTTGATGAATCAGGCCCATTCTCTGGAAATAATGTGACAGGAATCATGCAGATTGTTTACAGAAATGCTCATAAATCCAATTTGTTGATGACAGTAAAGACATGTGTGAACAGTCCACATGTAACTATACTGCTGATTATTATTATTATTATCTTTAATTTATAAGGCCCTACAATTAGTCTGCATCGACATATATAGAAAGCAGTGATCCATTACACATAACATAATACATGAAGAACAAAACACAAGACCAGATATACTGAATGAATAAAAATACAGTTACCACGATAATGTAGATCAAATTATATGAGGGACAGTGAGTTAGAGTGATGGTAGTAATCAGCGGGAAGTAGGCATAAGATTAAGAAAACAGGATTAGGGAAGAAGGCCAAGAGGTTCAAAGGGTGATAGAATATTAGATAGAAAACACAAGGAAAGAGGGCCCTGCTCTTGAGAGCTTACATCCTAAAGGAAAGGGGGAGACACAAATAGGGTGGTACAGACTGGGGGATTGGGGGAGAAAGCCGAGACAAGGGAGTTATGAGGAAGGCTGATAGGCTTGAATAAAGAAAAGAGTCTTAAGGGCACGCTTGAATCCTTTGAGAGTAGAGGCTAACCTGATGGGGCATGGGAGATCATTCCACAGCTGTGGGGCAGCCTGGGCAAAGTCCTGGAGGCAGGAGTGGGAAGAAGTGATAAGTGAGGTAGTGAGGCTGTGGTCATTGGCAAAGCGGAGGGGGCAGTGAGGAGATGAGGTTGGAGATGTAGGGGGAGGATTGATTGAGAGTTTTGAAGTTGAGGGTGAGGAGTTTAAATGTAATTTTGTAGGCCACGAGGAGTCAATGTAGGGACTGGTGGAGGGGGACAGCAGAGATAAAGCAGCGGGATAGAAAAATGAGGCAGGCAGCAGCACTGAGGATAGACCTAAGAGGGGATGGTGAGAGTCATGTAGGTAGGAGAGAAGGAGGTTACAGTAGTCAAGGGTTGTATCTTGGATATATTCCGGAGGTGGAAGTAGCAGGAATTTAATAGAGACTGAATGTGAGGTTTGAAGGAGGATTTGATGAGGACCGCAAAGCATTGGACGTGAGGGACAGAGGTGGTATTATTAACAGAAATAGAAAGGGGAGGAAGTGGGAGAGCCCTGGAATGGGGGAAGATGTTTAGTTAAGTCTTGGAAATATTAAGTTTAAGAAAACACTGGGACATCCAAGATGAAATGGCCGAGAGACAGCAGGAGACACGAGACATAAGAGAACACATGCATTGCAATTAGTGAAAATGCATGATGTATGTCTGTTACTTTTACAATTCAAACAACTATTATACTCATGAAATTCACACACTGTGTGGTATAATTCACTTAGTTTACATATGTTCTGATTTACAAGGCTGCTCTGGTTAGCCTACTTTTGTTGTGTTCCACATGAAATGCACATATACAAAACAGAGTATGAACTTAGCACTGACCAAATAGAAGAAGATTATGCAGACATGGGACACTAGAGAACACTAAAAAATATGCTATGTGAACAGGTGTTTAAACTTTGTGCTGTCCTCACTTTCACTGAAAAAAAACAAGTTGCTCACTGAACTGAGCCATATTTTTGTCACATAACTTGTGACAGTCATGGATTAATACAATAAACTTCCCTGTTAACACAACTAACATTTTTTCCTCTCACCAATTTAATTAAATTTAAATTTAAACATCAGAGCTGAGAATTTCAATTATCAATGTTATTTGTAGTCATTATGTCATGCAGCGATCTACCCACTTTGAAAGAAATTATCATGGCTGCCATCAGTCATCAGTCATTAAAGGTTGATGCTGTAGAGCTGCTGTCAGTCATTCTAAAATACCTATTTACAGTATTACTTACACATATCCCTTACATGCAGTTTTAAAGGAGATTTAGAGTCAACATTATTTTTTTGTCTGAAATCTTCCCTAAGTATAACAACATGAAGATTTTCTAATATGACTTTGGTTGAAGCTAATTGGAAGGCTGACACACCTTGTCCCTGGATAATTTTAAATTGAATACATTGTATGTAGAAAACAGGTGGTTGGGGGGTATATGCTAAGGGATGTTAATGTAAAAAGAAATAGGGATTATATGAAGCGATTTTGCAAACTCAGCAATAGGTGGTCAGACTGAAGGCAGCCTTATGTGCTGGCTGAGAGCCTTATGTGCTGGCTGAGAGTAACCGGTACCTCTACTAGTTCGAAATCACTCAGTCCAGGGATGGCAGAACATGGTAAGCCAGGTAAGCGCAGCAGGAGGGCGCCTCACTTATTAGGGCACCATGTAAACCAGTCTGCACCAAAAACATATTATTTGGGTGTGCAGGTCCCTGCTCCCTTAATATCTGAGTCCCCATTGTGAGCAGAGGATTTTCTGCACATGCGCAAACTCTGGCAGGGGGGTACCGGCCCTGACTTCGTCAAACAACTGGAAAAGTACAAATAAACTGTATTTTACATATATTTTTGTGACAACGCTTTTTGCGACCCCCCTGGTGGTTAGTCGGAAGGTAATTTTTTCTTCAATAACAGAAAATCACAGAAACTTCTGCTATCAGTCACCACCAGACAAATATATGCCTGACAAATATACACTAGTCTGTGAACAGGCTTTCACATAATTAACATATTGTGATATAATGGAACCATGTGAATACAATGAGATATTTTATAATATAAGCAATTAGCATATGTGTTGTGACCCATAGCAGCCAAAACACTTTAAACTTTGGTCGATTTAGTGCATGTTTGACTAATGAAAGCAAGCGTCTGACTGTTTGGCAACAACCTCAGCACACTAGACTGTGTTGCATCATACTTAAAAAGTCATACTCAGGGCTGCAACCGTGACCTGAATTGACTAATAGACAATGAGCACAGCTTAGCAAATTTAACAATAGAGATAATTACTTGCTTTGAGGAATTAATAGATCCATGTTAACTGTATTGAACAGTAGCTTTCGTCTCAGTTACTATATGTTATATTCAGTGTACGCATACACACACACACACACACACACACACACACACACACACACACACACGTACGCACACAGATAAAGCAAGTATTATATTGACACCCTGTGTGTCACAAATTTATTACAATACACCAGCGGCGGATTGGGAACTTAAAGTGGCCCTGGAAAAAATTATTGAAGTTGCCTCATATGGGCAAGACCGAACCAACTGTAGGTGGCGCCAATGCATAAGTGGGCGGTATTTAGAACTACTGGAATTAGGAAAACCTAGATACAATGACTTAAGACACAGTGAGTCATTTCTAAAGCAATGCAAGGCAAATGCTGCCACCAATCCTGTCTGATACAAATACATGAAAGCTGTTGCATTGTCTGCATTTGGCTAATGCCTTTGTGCTCCAACTTGTTTAGTTGCCTACTAAAACATCCTTCCAAAATTCCCTTCAGAAACATCTGACTTTATTTAGTAAGTTTAATTATTATGAGTCCTGTTGACACAATCATATTTGATCGGTCTGCTAGAGCAGCATATGAGCACCTCACCACACTGTTACATCTTTTCCTTACATCATGAGATGCAAACTACATGTCAAATCTCTCTTTCTATATAATATATAAATATATGTACTGTGTGTTTCAAAAAATGCATTTAAATAACTGCTATAATAAATGGCTTTTAGGGGCGTATTCAATTGTCAGCGTTAACGCTGAAAAACGAGCGCTCAAAAAATATTACCGTTTATACAGTAATATTGCGCGTGAAAAACGTTAATACGGTAGTTTACTCGCGGAATTTCAGCTCGCCGCTCAGGGAGCGGCGACCTGAAATTCCGCGAGTGATTACCGTATTAACGGTAAGATTTTACGAGCGCTCGTTTGTTATCGTTAACGCTAACAATTGAATACGCCCCTTAAGGTGCAATCAAGGTGAAATGCTTTAACCATCTGCAACAAAACACTTATTTTGTAACAATTGAGTATGAGCTCTAAATGTGACCAGTGATTGGGAGTGGCTTGAATCAATAGCAGAGCAGGGAGGGTTTGCAATGAGACCAGTAGAGTGGGGACTGACAATGGCATAAGTGAAGGGTATGCTGGGGGCAGGGCCTGATCAACCACCTGGGGCGCTGGGTCCCGGGGGGCGCTGCACTGTGGGTATTTTATTTTATTTTAAAAAAATTTATTTTTTTATTTTTTTTACATTTTTTATTTTTTTGTAAAAAAAAAATTTTCGGGGTGGGAGAGGATGGGGGTCGCCGCTGGGGATCGCCGCGGGGGGGTGGAGGGCTCGACGATCAAAAGCATTGGTGGTCAGTGGTTAGCAACACACAGCCAATCGCCAGACTGCCTGTTGCTGTGCAGCAGACAGGAAGCAGGACGTCTTCACTTCCTATCTGCTGATCTGAGGAGAGGAGCGACGCTGGCACAACTACAGGTAAGTGAAGGGGGGAACTGCCCTGCATATCTATAGGGAGGGGGGGAACTGCCCTGCATATCTATAGGGAGGGGGGGGGAACTGCCCTGCATATCTATAGGGAGGGGGGGGACTGCCCTGCATATCTATAGGGAGGGGGGGAACTGCCCTGCATATCTATAGGGAGGGGGGGGGACTGCCCTGCATATCTATAGGGAGGGGGGGGGAACTGCCCTGCATATCTATAGGGAGGGGGAACTGCCCTGCATATCTATAGGGAGGGGGGGGGAACTGCCCTGCATATCTATAGGGAGGGGGAACTGCCCTGCATATCTATAGGGAGGGGGGGGGAACTGCCCTGCATATCTATAGGGAGGGGGGGGAACTGCCCTGCATATCTATAGGGAGGGGGGGAACTGCCCTGCATATCTATAAGGAGGGGGGAACTGCCCTGCATATCTATAGGGAGGGGGAGAACTGCCCTGCATATCTATAGGGAGGGGGAACGGCCCTGCATATCTATAGGAAGGGGGGGGGAACTACCCTGCATATCTATAGGGAGGGGGGGAACTACCCTGCATATCTATAGGGAGGGGGGGGACTACCCTGCATATCTATAGGGAGGGAGAGGGGGGACTGTCATGCATATGTATATGGAGGGAGAGGGGGACTGTCATACAAATCTATAGGGTGGGAGGGGGGCTGCCATGAAAATCTATAGGGAGGTAGAGAGGTTGATATGTATGAAGGAGGGCAGAGGAGGGGGGCTGATATATGTGACTGGGGGAGTTTTGATGTGACGGGGGGGGGATAGCTAGCTAGCAGAGTGGAGGTAAGGAAAATAGCTGCAAGGGGGATGGATGCAGGGTGGGAGGTAAAGAAAATGGCTGCAGCAGGGGTTAAGGAAAATGGCTGTGCGGGGGGGTTGTGGTTAAGGAAAATGGCTGCAGGGGGTATTTAAAAAATAGAGCAGCTTTGGGGGGCAGAATCTCATGATTGTGTGGTGGTCACATGGGTGGTCTCAGCGATCACTAGAATACTAAATATTAGTGAGATGGGGCTGGTAGAGGTTTGTATTTGATTGACAACAAATATTCAGATATTGCTTATATATGCCTGGCCAATGGGGTACTTTTAGCTGGCCATAATGGAGTGTTTTGTTTTAACTAAAGGGCCTAATCATTCAGGGTTTGCATTATAATACATTTTTGCATTTTCAAAAAAGGACGCCAACTTTCCAGAAGCCAGCGAGAGGATAACAAAGTTGCAAGAGAGAAGAGCAAGGACAGGTAAGAGACAATGGCACAATCTGTCTAAATTTGAATGCTGGAGAATACACCTGAACATTCATATTCAGGAGTGTTCCTATACACCTATATATTCGGAGGAGGGGGGGGGGTACGCTGCGGCCGTATTAGCCTAGGGCGGCCAGAACCCTTAATCAGGCCCTGGCTGGGGGTATATTAAGTGCAAAGGAGGCAGGATTGGTGATTTTGTTAATGCAACGAGGGATGACTACATGTTCAACAAACTGATCTGTAAATGGATCACGTCCCAGGTAGAAGGTAGGTAATGGCAAAACCACTAAAGTATCTCCAGAGCTGGATTAAGGCTCAGGATTGCCTGGGGCAATTAATTCAGTGGTGGTGGGGGGGAGTGCACACAGTAGTACTGTGTGCATTACTGTTAGGTGTACACAGCTCTGCCTTCAAAAGCAGTACAGTCTGAGGCGGGACATACCTCCCAAATGTACTTGCAGTTGGACCAAATCCTGACTAAGTACCCCAAATTCTGGACTGCCCTGCCAGATTCAGGACAGTTGGCAGACGTTCAATAATTAGGCCTCCTTCTAGCACAAACAGTAAAATACTAGTACTCACGTTTGATAAATAAATCTATTTCCCTCCAACCAGCCCTGACATTAAATTGTATACACATTTAATAAATACACCTATTTCCCTACAAACCAGCCCCAATATTAAATTAATAGTATTACCATTTAATAAATAGACCTATTTTCCTCCCACCAAACAGCCCCAGCAATAAATTAATAGCATTTCCGTTTAATAAATATAACCATTTCTCGCAACCATCCCTGGCATTAAATACACTATATGGACAAAAAGTATTTGGCCATACTTGTTCATTATTGAATCGACGTGTTTCAATTAGACCCATTGCCAGAGGTGTATAAAATAAAGCATCTAACAGTGCACTCTCCATTTGTGATACAAAATGGGTCATTCTTAAGAGCTCAGTGACTTCAAGTGTGGTACTGTCATAGGATGCCCCTTTGCAACAAGACGGTTCGCGAAATTTCATGCCTGCTGAGTATTCCATGGTCAACTGTAAGTGATATTATTAGAAAGTGGAAGCATTTAGGGACAACAGCAACTCAGCCATGAAGAGGAAGACCACGTAAAATCACAAAAATCACAGAGCGGGGTCTGCTAAACGACTAACGACTGCTAAAGCACATGCTGCGTAAAAGTCACCAACGCTCTCCTGATTCCATAGCTGAAGAGTTCTGAACTTCTACTGGGATTAATTAAAGCACAAAAACTGTGCGGCAGGAGCTTAATGGAATGGGTTTCCATGGACGAACAGCTGCATGCAAGCCTCACATCACTAAAAACAATGCCAAGCATCGGATGCAGTGGTTTAAAGCACACAGACACTGGACTGTGGATCAATGGAAATGTGTTCTGTGGAGTGATAAATCACACTTCTGTTTGGCAGTCAGATGGGCGAGTCTGGGTTTGGCAGATGCCAGGAGAACATTACCTGCCTGACTGCATTATGCCAGCTGTGAAGTTTGGTGGAGGAGGGATAATAGTATGGGGTTGTTTTTCTATTTTTTGGGCTAAGCCCCTTATTTCCAGTGAATGCAGGTCATTTTGGACAATGCTATGCTTCCAACTTTGTGGCAACAGTTTGGGGAAGGTCCTTTTCTATTACAACATGACTATGTCTCAGTGCACAAAGCAAGAACTACAAAGACAGGGCTTGATGAGTCGGGTGTGGAAGAACTTGACTGGCCCGCACAGAGCCCTGACCTCAACCCCATTGAAGAACTTTGGGATGAATTGGAATGGAGCTTGCGAGCCAGGCCTTCTCGTCCAACACAATCCAACATCTTGTAGAAAGCCTTCCAAGAGGAGTGGAAGCTGTTATCCCTGCAAAAGGGGGACCAGCTCCATATTATAATATATGTATTTGAATACAATCTCATTACAGTCCCTGTTGGTGTAATGGTCAAGTGTCTGAATACTTTTGTACATATAGTGTAATTCGTATTCAAATTTAATAAATAGCCCTCCTACCCAACCTCAGCCCCATATTCATTTAATATCCCAAAACCACAGCAGAATTAAATTAAATGACCTGTCACCTCACTTTAAATTAATAGGCCTCAATATTAAATTAAATAGCCCCATTTAGCCACAAATAAAATAGCACCCATTAAATAATTACCCCCCACCTACACTCGACCATTAAAAGTATAGCCTAACTCACACCCACATTATAATAAGACCCCCTTCCTTTCCCTTAAATATTGTAGTAACATAGCCCCCCATTCCTTCACACATTATATTAATATAGCAGCCCTTCATTCCCTCACACAGTATAGTAATAAAGCACCCCCCATACACTCACACAGTATAGTAATACAACAGTCCCCCATTCCCTTACATATTGATGTAATATAGCAGCCCCCCCTTTACCTTACACATTATAGTACAGTAGTAGCCCCCCTCCATTACCTCACACAGTATAGTAATATAGTGCCCCCCATTCCCTCACACAGTATAATACTATAGCAGCCCCCTATTCCCTCACACAGTATAGTAATATAGTGCCCCCCATTCCCTCACAGTCTATAGTACTATAGCAGCCCCCTATTCCCTCACACAGTAAAATAATATAGCAGCCCCCCATACCCTCACATCTCTCCATTTACCCCCTCCATGTCTCTTATTGCTGCCGTCCACCTCTCATTGCAGCCCCCCTCTATAGTTTTTCATGCGCAGGCCCCTCCCATATAGTTTCTCTGTGAAGCCCCCTCCCATTATTATTATTTTTTATTTGTAAGGCACCAACAAGGGTCCACAGCGCTGTACATAGAGATAGAGAAAACAAAGAAAACTTTCATATAGTTTTCTATGTGCAGCTCCCTCTCGTATAGTTTTTTATGGGCAGCCCTTTCCCTATAGTTTTCTATCTGCAGCCCCCTCCCTATAGTTTTTTACGTGTAGTCCCCTCTCTATAGTTTTCTATATGCAGCTCCCTCCCTTTAATTTTGTATAGCAGCTCCCTCCTTATAGTTTTGTAAGACAGCCCCCTCCCTATAATTATGTATGTGCAACCCCCTTTCTACAGTTTTCTATATGCAACTCTCTTTTTTCATGTGCAGTCCCCTCTTTCATATGCAGCCCTCTCCTTTCATGGAAAACCCTCTCTTTCATATTCAGCCCCCGCCTTTCATCTGCAGCCTCCTCCTTTCACATGCAGCTCCCTCTTACATCTGCAGCCGATCTCTTTTCATCTTCAGTCCCTACTTTCATCTGCAGCTCTCCCTGTTATCTGCAGCCCCCTCTTTCTTCTGCAGGCCCCCCTTCATCTGTAACCCCATCCTTTAATCTGCAGCCCCCCTTTCAACTGCAGCCTCCTCCTTTCACATGCAGCTCCCTCTTACATCTGCAGCCATTCTCTTTTCATCTGCAGCCCCCCCTTTTATTTGCAGCGCCCTCCTTTCATCTCTAGCCCCCCTTTCAACTCCAGCTCCCTCCTTTCATCTGCAGTCCTCCCCTTTCATGTGCTGCCCCTCCTTTCATGGGCAGCCCCCTCACTTACCTTTAGTTGCGCTGGCCATTCTGCAGCATCGCTTCTCAGATCAGACAGGAAGTGAAGTGAATACTTCCTGTTTGAGCACACAGGCAGCCTCAGGCAGCCTTGCAATTAGCTGCCTGTTGCTTTCCTCTGACCACCCATTCCACCCCGGGCTAGGTGGAAAAAATAAAATAAAAATAATAATAAGTAAAGGAAAATTAAAAAAGTGATACACACCTCATTATCATTATGTCACCGGCCTATCAGGAAACTTCCCAGTAAGGCCTATGCCCAAGCCGCCCCTACATCACGCCTTTAATGTGTTGACAAGTTGCATCATGCTACTATAATGTAACATCCTTCAATCTATAATATTGTTTGTATGTATTACCAGTATTGTCAACTCAGACTACTCTAATCGCACATGATAATCAGGGGCGGCTTTTAGGGGGTACAACCACACCAGGCCCACCTATCAGCAGCCCTAGGTTACCGCTAGTATTATGCTAGTATTACACAATCTACGGTACCATTATGTAAGATTTGAAATTTGCTTTCATGTCTGTAATATAATTTATAATGTCATTGTTGGTTAGCAAAAAAAAAAAACAATTGGTTAGATTCACTCAGCATGTATGAAGTAACTACAACATTTGTGCTTCTCAACGCAACAAATCATTGACCCAGGAGTCTGTTTTGGATTAATGTACTTAATTTCTTTTTATTTGTTATGTTTTTCATATCAATAATCTCTCTCTCCGAGGCCACAAGTGGACATTGGGAGAGTATGCTTGATCACATGGTCACCCACCGGCAAGTATAGAGCAGGCTGACTACATCAGAGAACTGCTTGATAATGAAAACAAGTTGAATCTGGTTATATGGAGCTATGAGGCCCTCTGATGGTAAAATGGAGTAATACAATAGCACTGTTTAGTAAAAAATGTTCTAGAAACAATGTGATGATCCATTTGTATGTTTTAATTATTGTCAGAAACAGTCAATATATCCTGCAGACTAGTTGTTTTAGCACCACACAAACTGTGCACAACCACTATTTTAAAATACTTCTGTGATGTAATACATGCCCCCTCTTGCTGCTGACTGAGGGGTCTATTTACCGCATTATTAAGTAACATTGTTATTTATATAAATAGATTGAAGCAGATATCTCCGATATCTCCTGCGGTCTTACTGTAATAGCAAGCGAATGCAGTCCCCATAGGTTTCTATGAGGACTGCGATGATGCCACAATTACCAAGTTATGGAAATCAAAGCTTTTCGGAACTTGTCCACAATTCTCAGCGCCATCTTCAGATGGCATTAGACATTGAATCCTATGGGGAGTCACAATCACAAATATGCCTCAGTGCATGCGGACCTTAGGGCATGCATGTGCAAAGCAACTTGTGACCGAAGAGAAGAGATGGACAACAGGACTTTTAAGGAAAGTGAAATCATCATCAGGACAGCCTCCTATCAGCTGTCATGGGATGATTTTTTAAGAAATGATTACCAAAAATAATAATTAACGGAGCAAATCCCCATTGACTTATACCGTATTTGCCGGCGTATAAGATGACTTTTTTGACCTGAAAAACATGCCTCCAAGTGGGGGGGTCGTCTTATATGCCGGGTGCCAAACTCAGGGGTCTCAGGGTTGCCGCGGGCCAGCCATAAAAAAAAAAACAGAAACACTTACCAATCCGCGCGGCGCCGGGACCCAGCATCCTCCTCTTGCAACTTAGTATTATTGATCAGCAATTAAAACCGACTTCTTTAATAGGAACTCTAAGAGTCCCATAGATAAATAAACATATGGTTTATATAATGTAAAAGAAAAACATAGTTGCTCATTAGACTTGTTTTCTGGACTTATTAAAGTTCTATTTTTAGATCTTAGTTGTTCCTGTGGAATATAGTTTAATCACAATGGACCTGATTAACTTTGCCCCTTGCCAAAACCATGTTGCATTGGAAAGGGAGGTAAATTTAAAATGTGGGGAGAAATTTATATTTGGGGTAGGGCATGTTCTAGATAAACTTTACATTTCAGTGTAAAAATAAAGCTATAAAGTATTTGTGTTGTACATAATAAAACAGCCAGTATTTAACCGAGCCCACCCGAACATCGTCAATCTGCCGATCTGAGTACCGAGCCAAGCCGACTCAGTACTTTCGTGTGCCATCGGGACTGAAAACGAAGCAAAACGTAATTTTGCATCGTCGGATCTCACGAGTTTTGGATTCTATAAGTACCGCCCACCACGGAGATCCGGTGCCATTTCACAGACAGACAAAAAAAAGGTAGTAGCATTCTTGGCAGTCTCCAGTGCAGTTGGCCAGCGTCATAGCTAAAACAGAAAGAAAAGGAGTGGCAGTGTTCTTGGCAGTCTCCAGTGATATTGTACTGTGCCGTAGCTCACACTGAAACACGAGGGAAGGCAGTGTTCTTGTTATCGGTCTCCAGTGACATTGCTCTGTACCATTGCTCAATCAGAAACAGGAGGGGTGGCAGTGATCTTGGCAGTCTACAGTCTCAGTGCCATTGGTCACACAGACACTGCGGCAGCAGTGTTCTTGTCACTCTCCAGTCTCCAGTCACATTGTTCTTGTCACTCTCCAGCCTCAGTGCCGTTGCTCACACAGAAACAGAAGGGCTAACAGTGTTCCTGTCAGTCTCCAGTTGATAAGCAGAAGGCTGTTGTCATGCCTGGGCATTAGACCAAAAAATCCACCTTATGTGTGGAATTAATTTTACCCAAATCCTGACAACAGTTGTCTAGCCATTTTTAGCATTTCTAAAGCCACAGTCAGTAGAGGTAGAGGCCTTAACCATCTAGGAACGTCATCCATGTTACGCCATTTAAATCGAGTTCATGGGAAGCTGTTGGGAAAATCTGAAACTTATGCTAAAAAAAATAATAACAAACAGTCCAGCATCAATTAGGTCCCTTCTCTCAGCTAGATCCCAGCACCTGCAATCTACACCGACAACACCTGCCTCATCGCTATACTCACTAGTGAGCGTAGTTAGTCTTGCATCCAAGTTGCTACGTCTATATGACTTTTCCCCTCTTCTGGATTCCTCTGAAGAATTCTTGACCATTAGGCATGCTGCTGCTGCTGGGGGTGAATCTTTATCCCAGAAGCAGACCAAGAAAAAGACCACTAGTAGTTTACAACAATTGACTGTTAAACAATCCTTTGCCAAAGGTAGCAAACATGAAAGCTGTCACCCAGTTGCAAAGCATGTCACAGATGCCATGGCGACTATGCTACTATTAGATCAGCTTCCAATAGCCACAATTAATGCAGCTGGCTTTAGACAGCTAAATGAAGTCCTGTGTCCCTGTTACCATATTCCATCACAACACCATTTTACTAGAAAAGCAATTAATCACCTCTACCAGAAGGTTCGAAAAATGGAATTATTAGGCTACAAAATGCCATTCTACCCATTGTACACTTTTCAACAGGTATGTGGACAAGCGGAACTGGGCAAACTGAAGAGATTGTAAGCTTGTGCCCTCTCTGCATGCATGTATTACCCAGTATTGTTTTATTACTGTTTGCTCCCAATTGTAAAGCACTACGGAATCTGCTGGCGCTATATAAATAAATTATGATGATGATGATTATATGACTGTGACAGCCCACTGGGTTGGTGAATCGCCTTCAGGAACAGCAGCAGCATATACCAAACAATACCAGATTTTTCGGAGGCAGGCTACTCTGTGTATCACCGGCTTCACTAAGAGGCATACCACTGACAAACTGTTAGAAAAATGAAGGGTTGTCATTGCAACATGGCTTATCCAGCTTGGACTCTCCTGAGGATATGTCATTTCTGATAACGCCCCCAATATTGTGAGAGCATTGCAGCATGGTGAATTCCATCACATTCCCTTTTTTTAATCACGCAATCAACTTGGTGACACAGAGCTTTTTGAAAAAGGGCAGGGACATGCAGGAGATGCTGTCTGTGGCCCGAATAGTTTTGGGATATTTCCGGCATTCTGCAACATCATGTAGGATATTGCAGCAGCTACAAGAACAATTTATTTTGCCTTGCGACCAACTGAAGCAAGAGGTGGTAACTAGGTAGAATTCCACCCTTTATATGCTTGTGAGGATGGAGGAACAGCGAAAAGCTATCCACGCATACTCCACAAGCCATGACACTGGGAAAGGAGGGGGAATGTATTTTAGTCCAGCGCAGTGAAGAATACTTTCCGTGTTGTGCAAGGTGCTGAAACAATTCAAAGTAGTCACCTGTGAACTGAGTTCAGATACTGCTAGCTTGATGTTAGCTTGCTTTGTGGGGGCCCAAACAAACCAAGCACTTCAGCCACAAAAGTGGCACTCCTTGTCGCTGTAGTACTTGGTTTGATAAACTGTACCTGCTACCCCTCCAGTTTATGTGGGAGTTTATTAAAACTTTTTAACATCTTGCAGTGCTTTTCTTTTCTGCCACTGTGTGGCAATGTTTCCTAGATGTGCTATGAACAGCTGTGTGTTTGTGTTGTTGCTCTGTCGCTTAGCATCCAGCCAGGTCGCTGCAGTCTTTGGCCGAATGGGTATGAAAATATTATTGTGACCTGTTAGGTGGTCAAAATTGACTGGAAATGACTTCAAATTACTGTTATTGAGGTTAATAATAATGTAAGAACAACAAAAAGCCAAATTATGTGATTTTAGCATATTTTAGCAATTTAAAAAAAAAATCCAGGTCCAAAACCAAAACCAAAACCATAACACATGAGCGGGGTTTTGCCAAAACCAAAATACAAAGTTAATACAGATCCAAAACCAAAACACGGGGGTCAGTGAACATCTCTAGTGCTTCTCAGCTAATCCTGGTATCCGGTATTTGGTACTTCTCTTTTATCCAGCTAGCTCCTATGCCTGTGAACATCCCTTACACCAGCCTGTCTCACTTGGTACCTTCCAGGAGAACCGCAACCTGTGTGGTGCTTGCAGCAAAGACCAAACTTCCTTGTGTGGGTCCCTGGCAAAGACTGTCGTCACGTTAGACTCCGCTCCTCTGTGGTAGGTGGAACTAAATCGGACAGATTGTTAAAATCTTACTTTCCTTCATGTAACCGTGACAGCGGTGCATTGGTTATTGGTCCATTCCACAGAGGAAGGTTGGCTCTGCAGTACTGTAGAACTACAAATCCCAGCATGTTTTATGGAGCCAAGATACTTCCTGTATTATTGCGGCTCTCTGTCCATGTGCAGGGTGTCTCCATGATGGAATAGGTACCTGTGGCCCCATACTTGGGGACTTAGCATGTGGCAAACAGTGGGAGACTGCCCTCATTACAGCCTGTCTGTCATATACATTCCTCCAATACAGAAGACTGAAAGCAGACCTGGTAAAGCTGTTTGCTTCCATTATATTTTTCTTTACATGCTTTGTTTCATCAGCTTTTTGTGGTCACAAACAGTATTAGCTACACTTTCTAGTCGGCTTGGTAGCCAAATGAAATAAGAAAACACATTTCATGCCAAGATAAATTCAGTTCGTTCCATCGCCAGACAAATCTCTGACTGATACTTTCAAATAGATGAGATGTTCCCTTGGTAGGCAGTTCCTATATATATATATGTATGTGTATATATATGTATGTGTGTGTGTGTGTATATATATATATATATATACATGTGTGTGAATTTCCTGTGATATAGTTGTATATGTTCATATGATATTTTAAGCATTTTATAATTGTTAAACCCAACTATTACTTGAACATATTTGGAATTTTATATACCAGTGTTTGATGTGTTCAGCGGTCTATTTTTTTTTTTGTTTTGTTATTATAGTTAATTTAATTTCTAAAATATAACATATATTTCTATTTTATGTTCTAGAGTGGATAATCTTTTCCATTTCATTAAATGTCAGAACAGAAACTGATTTAGAACTGCCCTATGTTTGTGAAAGTCCATACAGTACATATTCACTGTCTTCAATCAACATATAAACTGCTATGTTGGCTGTACTGCACAGAACAATAGAATTTTTACTCTTTTAAAAAATAAGTAAATTATACATTCCTTAATTCTATATTCTTTGGTCTGATAGTGCATGAGCCTTGGGCAAAGTGGCTGCCGAGAGGATGTTTTTAGCCAACCAGTTTTGATGCCAGGTCGCCAAAGGGGCTCCCAGAGGGAGAAGAAAAAATTTAGGTTCAAGGGGCACATCCACCTAAATAATTGTTTGAATCAAGTGTTTGATCTCAGACCAGAAACCTGTCATTTTTGGGCATGTCCACCAGATGTGGAGAAAAGAGCCCTCATGGGAGCACCCCCGCCAACAGCGATCAGAGATATCTGGAAGGATTTTATGAAGTCACGAAGGCACATAGTACCAGTGAAACAAAATCTTATAGATGTTCTCTTTTATTCTGACGCAGATAGAACTGGAGGCAGCATTCTTGTGAATCTCCGACCATTCGTCAACTAATAGGGCTTCGTCAAGGCAGCCTTCCCAGGCTAGTTCATGGGGGTCCCGGAGGCCTGAAGTAGAGGGAGCAAGTTCGTAGTATAATGTAGAGATGAGACCCTTTGTGGAGGAGTGACTTAGGCAGAGAGATTCGAAGGTAGTAGGTGGAAGGGAGGAAAGGCGAGCTTTGACTGTGTTAAGGGCGTAGCTGAAGAAATTGCTAGAATTGTTTTGAGGGGATGTAAAATCAAAATCTATACAAATATTTCCAAAATGTTCATTACATCGTTCCCTTTGTTTTCTAGACGTTCCACCTATGTACTGTTTTTTACAACTACATTCCACAATATACACACAATTTTTCAAAATTACAAGTCATAGACACATTGATTTTCTATATACGTCCTGCTAAAGAGGATACAAATTCTTGAATTTTAGAGTTATTATTTTTTGCATTCTTACAAACCACACAAAATCCACATCTGTAAAATCATTTAGATCTGATTTGACCCCTTCTATAGGGTTAGATATACTACTTTTAACCAAATGGATTTTAAGATCAGCTGATTTTCTGTATACAAAATCGAGAGTTGTGGATATAATATCACGTAGCTCAGGATCTCTTACTAATATAGACCAGTGTTTTTTAATTATCCTTTCTACAATTTTAAATTGAGAATTTATTGCTTAATAAATTGAACATTACCTTTAAAAGGTTGTTCAGTTTCTTACTTCTTAGGAACTAAATTTAATCTTCTGTTTAAACAGTTTACTTTTTCTATGGTCTAATATTGTTTGGCTTCATTGTAGCCTATGACTACAAATTGTTTTTTCATTATAGTAGCCTTTACTTGCAAATCTCAGGATCCGCACAATTCCTTTTGATTCTCTGAAACTGACTAGCTGGTGGGAAAGCCTTCCAGCCATTTAGAATGATGAATGTTACTTATGGAAATATAGCAATTTGAATCTGTAGGTTTATTATAATTCCTAGTTAACAATTTGTTGTCCTTCGCATAGATATTTAGATCCAAATTTACTTCCTCTTTACTTTTTCCAAATGTAAGCTTAATATTCAAAGAATTTTAGTTCAACGTATTACAAAAATCCTCCAAAGATTTGCTGTCCCTTTGCTGCACAAGGAACACATCATCAATATAACAATACCAGGAAACTAGGTTCATCCCTATGATAGGTTCATATGAAATGTGGGTAACCTAACATCACCCCATGAACATATTGGCATAACTCGGGGCAAAACTGGTTCTCATGGCTGTCATTTGTTTTTGTATGTAAAAATTATGAACATACTAAAAGAAATTATTCTTCCAGGTGAATTTATTTCCCTCCAGAATAAATATCTTCAACTTTTTTTTTCAAAGGGGTCTGATCTAAATAACTCTGAACTGCTGTAGTACCATCTCATGATTGATGATAGTATAAAATGAATTACTGTCAGCAGTAACCAATGTGTATGTTTTTTCCACTTAAAATCCTGTAGCTTTTTTAAAATTTGCATAGTTTCTTTCAAATGAGATTTGATCTTACTCATAAGTGGCTGCAAATAATAATCTATGAAGTGGGATAGATTAGAATTGATGGATTTTGTTCCAAACACAATGGGTCTATCTGGGGGACAGGATATTTTTTTATGAATTTTGGGAAGTATGTATAAAATTGGAATTGCTGGTTTCCTTATCTCAATATATTATTTTTCATGTAAACAAAAAGAATACATTGAAATTGTTTATGTTTCCAATAAACATTCAATATTTATCGAATAGGATTTCACAATATTTTATATTACAAATACCAGAGAAGTGTGAACATGCACTTAAATACCTGTTTTTTCCACTTAGAGTAGATGAAATCATATTTGTATAAGGTATGGCACTTAAGAAGTCCTCTATCTGAAAAGGATCTGCTTACCAACAGGTTATACTATGATGTGTTTTTGTTTTTTTGTCTTCTATTTCATTATATGTCACATTGGAGAGGAAGTGATTTGAAACAAAACAGGAGAAGAGGAGAACATTTCATCCACATTTCAGACCAAGTCTGAATTATTTTTACACGAAAATACTGAGAGAAATTCACATTGTTTCTTTTTTTTTATGGTTATATGTATTGCACATTTTATTTGTATACTTCTTATTTTATTGTATATCTCAGCTGTTCCCAAAGTGTGCGCTGCGGCTCCCTGGGGTGCCGCGGCGCTGTCACAGGGGTGCCGCGATCCCTAGCAAGGAAAAGAAGAAGAAAAAGAAGAAAAAAGTAAACAAAAACAAACAAAAAAAAAACTTGCCCATCATCCAGCGCCGGATCCTCCTCCTCACTGACTGCCGGGCGTGACGTCATCACGTCCGTCAGCCTCAGTGAGAAGGAGCAGCAGCAGAGAAGACGTCCAGGAAAGCAGGTAAGTAAAGGAAGTGAAGGGGGGCACAGAGAGACACCATGAAAGGACACAGACAGAGACACCACGAAGGAAACAGAGAGAGACACCACGAAGGGAACAGAGAGAGACACCACGAAGCGGGACAGAGAGAGACACCACGAAGAGGGACAGAGAGAGACACCACGAAGAGGGACAGAGAGAGACACAACGAAGAGGGGCAGAGAGAGACACCACGAAGAGGGGCAGAGAGAGACACCACGAAGAGGGGCAGAGAGAGACACCACGAAGAGGGGCAGAGAGAGACACCACGAAGGGGGACAGAGAGAGACACCACGAAGGGGGACAGAGAGAGACACCACAAAGGGGGACAGAGAGAGAGACACCACGAAGGGGGACAGAGAGAGAGACACCACGAAGGGGGACAGAGAGAGAGAGACACCACGAAGGGGGACAGAGAGAGACACCACGAAGGGGGACAGAGAGAGACACCACGAAGGGGACAGAGAGAGACACCATGAAGGGGGACAGAGAGAGACACCATGAAGGGGGACAGAGAGACACCATGAAGGGGACAGAGAGAGACACCACGAAGGGAACAGAGAGAGACACCACGAAGAGGACAGAGAGAGACACCACGAAGAGGGACAGAGAGAGACACCACGAAGAGGGACAGAGAGAGACACCACGAAGAGGGGCAGAGAGACACCACGAAGAGGGACACAGAGAGACGCTGAAGGGGGACACAGAGAGAGACGCTGAAGGGGGACACAGAGAGAGACGCTGAAGGGGGACACAGAGAGGCTGATGGGGGACACAGAGAGAGGCTGAAGGGGGACACAGAGAGAGGCTGAAGGGGGACACAGAGAGGCTGAAGGGGGACACAGAGACACACTGAAGGGGGGGACAGAGACGCGCTGAAGGGGGAGACAGAGAGAGACACTGAAGGAGGAGGGAAGAGAGAGACACTGAAGGAGGAGGGAAGAGAGAGATACTGAAGGAGGAGGGAAGAGAGAGACACTGAAGGAGGGGGATAGAGAGACACTGAAGGAGGGGGACAGAGAGAGACACTGAAGGAGGAGGGAAGAGAGAGACACTGAAGGAGGGGGATAGAGAAACCCTGAAGGAGGAAGGAAGAGAGAGACACTGAAGGAGGAGGGCAGAGAGAGACACTGATGGAGGGGGACAGAGAGAGACACTGAAGGAGGGGGACAGAGAGAAACACTGAAGGAGGAGGGCAGAGAGACGCTGAAGGAGGGGGACAGAGAGACGCTGAAGGAGGGGGACAGAGAGATGCTGAAGGAGGGGGACAGAGAGACGCTGAAGGAGGGGGACAGGGAGACGCTGAAGGAGGGGAACAGAGAGACGCTGAAGGAGGGGGACAGAGAGACGCTGAAGGAGGGGGACAGAGAGACGCTGAAGGAGGGGGACAGAGAGACGCTGAAGGAGGGGGACAGAGAGACGCTGAAGGAGAGGACAGAGAGACGCTGAAGGAGGAGGGCAGAGAGAGACACTAAAGGAGGGGGACAGAGAGACGCTGAAGGAGGGGGACAGAGAGACGCTGAAGGAGGGGGGTCAGAGTGTGAGCTGATGAAGAGGGACACAGAGTGTGAGATGGCGAAAAGGGGGACACAGGGTGTGAGATGGCGAAGAGGGGGACACAGAGTGTGAGATGGCGAAAAGGGGGACACAGAGTGTGAGATGGCGAAGAGGGGGACACAGGGTGTGAGATGGCGAAGGGGATACAGAGTGATATGATAAAGGGGCACAATGTGATGGTGAAGGGGTCTAAATACATCTTACATCATTTTGACCCAACTACTTAAACAACGGGACTACCCGGTAATTATTTTTGCTTAGGGGTGCCTTGGAAAAATTATGGTGACCCTAAGGGTGCCTCGAGCTGAGAAAGTTTGGGAACCACTGGTATATCTCATTAGTGTCATCTCCACCCTTTTGGTGTATTTTACATTTTATGTTTGGATTTTATTTGGATGAGACCCTTGGGACTAGATTTACTAAACTGCGGGTTTGAAAAAGTGGAGATGTTGGCTATAGCAACCAATCAGATTCTAGCTGTCATTTATTTAGTGCATTCTACAAAATGACAGCAAGAATCTGGTTGCTATAAGCAACATCTCCACTTTCTCAAACCTGCAGTTTAGTAAATATACCCCCTGGTGTGGAGGGCTGCAGTTTGAGAGCTTTTCACCGGACATCCAATATTTTTTTTGTGCTTGTGTTTCACTGACATGTCAGGTCAGGCTAAGAGTACAAGGCAACACCACTCTCACCACGACTCATAGCAGTTTCTCTCTGAAATCTACCTTGTACTAGAAAGCACACAACCATGTGAAGGGGGCGTTACATGTATGGCTAATGGCAAACTTCCTTTTACAAGGCAGCGCCGCTTTAAATTTAAGCTGCGAAGATGCCGATCTCCCGCCAGTTGCAAAAACCGGAGTATGATACATTTACCCCTAAGTGAATGTTGAAACCACGGAGGTCTGTCCTTTTATTATATTTTTTTCAAATAAATGATATTGGAGTCTATATAAAATGTTATGCAAGTAAGTAATCCTCTCATATTTTAGGGATAATCTGACAATAATATCTACATCAGTATTAACCATTTCGTTGACAGGTCTGTCAAAAAAAATTTTGTACTGCAAATGGCCAAATTGTGACATACATCACTTTAGGTCACATTCCAGTGAACACATTCCTTTTTAGATTTAGAGTTTCTCTTCTTTAGATTTAGAATTAGACACAAATTCCTTTGTGCGTTGTAATTTTGTATGTGCATAACTTACTACAGTATGTTAAGGTGAACATATCTAAAACTTGTAACCTTCCTCTTTACATGCAATGTTAACTTAATATTTAATCACTAAAATCATGCTAATTCATGCCAGGTTGCATTTTATGACTCATGTGTTATGAAAAGAATTGGCAACACTAGGTCAGAGCTTACAATTACATAAGCAAAGAGCTGAGCAGTTTTGATCTACATACTGAAATCCAATTTGTAACTGTATTCTTTGCCCGTTACTCTTCTTTTCTGACCTGGAACAGTTTTAATCAAGAAAAAAGAAGAAAGTTAACAATCTACTGGGTAAAATAAAAATGGGAAAATAAAGCTGTACCTGTTTTGTTATATACTGCTCCATGATAACTCTCCTTGCTACCATCCAATAATACAAGAACATAGAAAAATCTATATATTTAGACCTAGAACTTCAGCCAGCTACAGATAGGCTAATCCTGCCACACGGCCTGAGCTTCAAATTAAATTGGCCACACACAAAGGCGGCCAGATTGTATGAGATCCAGCTGCTGGTTGTATGAGCCAAGTAATGCACTTCCATGTGAACACTCCTGACTTGCCTCTCACAGCTCAAGTAAGTGCAACTCGAAATACAAAAGTTGTGTGCATGCACCTGGAACAAATTGTAAGCAAAGTTCAAAGATAAGGGGCCTGATTCATTAAGGAAGTTTCTTATTTAAGTCTCCTGGACAAAACCATGTTACAATGCAAGGGGTGAAAATTAGTTTTCTGTTTTGCACATAAGTTAAATACTGACTGTTTTTTCATGTAGTACACTTAATACTATGAAAATATCTTGATGACAGATTTCATAGTGTAGTAGAATCTAGATGGGAACTTTTCTACAATATCTTCTTAATGGCTGAAATCATACTACAGTAGAAATCTTTCAGGAGACACCATGCTATAATATTGATGGTAAACTACAGTAGCACTACTAATACTCCTCTCCCTTTGTTAGTCCCCAAAAGTAATAAAATGTGTTATTATTTAATGCTGTTATTAGGGCATTTATGACATGTAAGAAAAAAGTATTTTAAAAAAGACTGTAGCAGTGTTGCTACTGTACAATGAGCAATGTGTGGTTGCCAGTCCTCATCTTGTGACTAAGATTTGCCTCTGAAAATTTAGGGAGTAGCCTATTACATTTTTGTTCATTTTATGAAGCAGCCATATCCGAGATCAAATTTGATTCAATACCAGAAAACATGTTTTGGCATAAATAAGTCTAGTGATTTATTGAAGGTCATGGTAAGTGCACAAAGTAAATTGAATTAAAATTACATGATTAAACTGTCACTAAATATTATAAATTAATTCATAATTGAAATAAGGCTGAATGCACAGTCAACAAAATATAACTTAGTCCGGCACTGAAATGACTGCTCAGACTCGGTACCAGCGCTGGGGATCTGCACCCCAAAAGTAGATAATTAAACAACCAAGGTATGCGGTGGTGTGTCCGAGTCTGCCACAAAAACACTCATGCACAAAGTATATATTTATAAAATGTTTATTCTAACATATAAAAAACCATAATAGGTACAACCAATGAGGACTATAATCTGTGCCAAAACAATTGGTAGCGAGGTAGGTGCACCTACACGTTTAACCAGATATTATATGTACCAGTCCAGCAACTGTATAAAAACCGTTCCACTCTAATATTATAGAGATTGCGATATATTTTTCACGGAATTTCCAAACCCTGTCAGGGAATTTAAATGGAGAATAAAGTGATGTGTTTGGGAGGTCCAACTCCGGAATAACTGATGAAATCCAATACGAAATGTCAAAAGGTAACAAAGGTCTCTTACCAATTCTGGCGATGTATTATAGGACCAGTACCTTATTCTGTACTATGTACTGTATAACCGACATGGATCCTCCTCCTCTAGATGCAGAAAATATACGGAGCTCTATGGATAGCTCTTGTTCTCACCACATGAACTCCAAACACTAGCGCGTGGTCTCGCTAGTGACCGACGTCATAGAAGTGCGTCCCCGTCTCCTCCGGGACTCCTCGGGACTCTTCAAAAGTATAAAGTTGAACGGTGGTAGAAAGATGCACTGGTATAGGCACTAGACTGTAGTCCACAAGAATGGTTAAAATATTTGCTGTTCATCTGACGCGTTTCATCCCCATATAGGCGATTTCCTGGTACATATAATATCTGGTTAAACGTGTAGGTGCACCTACCTCGCTACCAATTGTTTTGGCACAGATTATAGTCCTCATTGGTTGTACCTATTATGGTTTTTTATATGTTAGAATAAACATTTTATAAATATATACTTTGTGCATGAGTGTTTTTGTGGCAGACTCGGACACACCACCGCATACCTTGGTTGTTGAATGCACAGTCAACCACAACTGAGAATGTCATACAAATTGTGGAAATATAATATATTTTACTTTGAGCTGCCATCGAAAATGAATAGGATTTAGCAAGTTTACAATAATAAATAAATGGTAATGGTGATTTAATGAAGGGTATTCAGTGCAAACCTGGTACAAGGTTGTTTTGCACTAAAGGCAATGTTAAAATGTGGACCTAATTCTGCCCAGTTCACTAGGAAGTGGGCAGAATTCTGCCAGATGTGGGAGATTGCCACACTCTCCCGGGAGTCCGTGAGACTCTCGCAAAATGCGGGAGTCTCCCGGACATTCCGGGAGAGTTGGCAAGTATGTGCTTATCTTAGAAGGAGGGAGGCGGGGGCAACATCTTCTCCTCCTGGGACTGGTAGTGTGGTGATTAGTTCTGACATCTAAGCCAAGCACCACAATCCCAGCATAACACTGACATGGCAGTGAGCAGTTTCACATGTAAGAAGCTGCTGGCTGCTTCTCCTTCATGTCAGTGGCTGGCACGCCATGTGAGGTTGCAGTGGAGGCATTAAAACACTGGATGAGTGAAAACAATTTGCATTTCCAAGTCGAGACTGACGAAAGAGTTGAAAGAGTTATAAATTTGTTGGTGATTTTTGTAATATATAAAATCATACTATATTTCAATCATAAAATATTATGCCTCTACGTGAAAACATTTACACACAAAACGGTATTTGAGTCAGGAGATTGGTAAGGTCCCAGGTAAGATCTGATCAGGTGTAGAAGTTGTTGTTAACTCCAGGAAACTCCAGGACAACAAATTACACATTAGTGTGGGTAAGTAGGCTGAAGGTACCCTGTCTCTGCGGCAACAATAATATATTAATATATATATCATTACAGTGAAGAGTTGCAATGAGTAAACAATAACATATTACATGACAGTAGTCAAGTTTTGTCAACAGAACAAAAGTAAAAGAAAAAATGGTATTTATCTTATGTGTAAAATAAAAAACTAATTTGCACCCCTTGCATTGTAACATGGTTGTCACTCACCGGACCGTGAGTGCCTCTGCGCTGGTGCGTGGTTCTCTAGCCTTCCTGCCGGCGCCTGTCCTGAGCCACGGCCGTCCGCCATCTTGATGGACTACGCATGCGCAGCATCCAAGAACTCTTATGACCTTTGCTTTTAATCTAATTGGTGGATCAGGCACCTCTCCCTATTTAAGGCACCTGTGCTCATTACATCGTTGCCTGATCTTGAGTCTCATTCCCTGTGAGTCTCTGAAGGTGTCTCCTGTGTCCTGCTCGTGTCTTCAGTTTCCTGCTGATTACCTGCTCTACTCATCGGTGGTTCCCATACCCGCTACTGACTTCTGTATCCTGCTCATGTCCTCAGCTGTCTGCTGGATTACCTGCTCCGCTCATCAGCGGTTCTCATACCCGCTACTGACTCTTGTATACTGCTCGTGTCCTCAGCTGTCTGTTGGATTACCTGCTCTGCTCACCTGTGGTTCCCATACCTGCTTCAGCCGTTCAGCGCTCCTGCTGTGCCTGCATGTCCTCGTGGACAAGCTTCTCTACTCATCAGCGGCATGCTTACTTGTTATTGACTATCAACTGTTACCTTGCATATCCGCTTAGGACAAGCTTCTCTACTCAGCAGCGGTATCCATACCCGCTATAGACTATTAGCTGATACGCTGCATATCCGCTTTGTACAAGCCTCTCTACTCAGCAGCGGTATACATACCGCCATAGACTATTAGCTATAACGCTGCATATCTGTTTGGAACAGTTCCTCTGTGCTTTCATTGTCTTCATACAGTTATTGACTCTTTTCATTCTTCCACTTATCCGCACCTGGACAAGTCCTCACCTACTCACAGTGGTACAACTTGCTATCCGCAGACCACTGACGCCTCCTCTATCTACATGCAACTGGACAAGCCTTCTCATCACAGCAGTAGTACAACTTGCTATACGCAGACCACTGACTTCCCGCTACCTACCTGCACCTGGACAAGTCTTCCCTACACAGCGGTGGTACAACTTGCTGAACGCAGACCACTGACTTCCCCACTACCTACCTGCACCTGGACAAGTCTTCCCATCACAGCAGTGGTAATTCTACAGCTAATACATGGCAACGATTGCTCCACCTGTTTCTTGGATAAGTGAGGTAATTCTACAGCTAATACATGGCAACGATCGCTCCACCTGTTTCTTGGATAAGTGAGGTAATTCTACAGCTAATACATGGCAATGAGCGCTGACCATCCGAGATGCGTGCTTTTATCAGACACACACCAATCCAGGGTGCAAGACAATGCACTAAAAAGAGCCATTGATCAGTGAGCTTCGAATCAGCCCCAATTCCCACAAAATTATAATCTACTTAGGTACCTTTCATGTAAAGTGCAGATTACAAACACAACCAAACATGTGTGGGAGAATGTGGCCTCTAAGAGGCTGACTAATAGACACAAAGACATTGCATGGATGGCTATCCAGAGATGTCTGCCTCTCAGGACATTCATGCACTCCCGGAACTTGTGCCGATATGTCCACTGCACCTTCTGCATCACCAGAAGGGAAACAGCACAGCGTATTTTTTGGGACTGCACAGGCACTGTTGGATGCCTTTGAACATGAACATAAGGATAGTGTGCCCAGAACTTGCCTTTCATAACAATTCGGTATTTTATGGATTATTTCCTGGGACCACATCATTGGGGCAATCCAGGAGGCCTGGAGCGTAATGAACTGCTTTAAGGACGCTATTTGGCTTACCAGGAATCACCTCATCTTGAAAAGGGAGAAGATGTCCATCCAGGACTATCGCAGGCTGATCCACAGCCTACTAAGAGACTATAACACCATTGACAGTCCTGAGGAAGAGGAAGATGATTCATTTTCTGTCTCCCTCTTCTCCTTCTCCCCCTAGGTGTCTGTTTATTCAATATAACACTGTTGAATTTGCCTGCAAATTCAGAAGACAAGCCTGCTTGTCTTCCTCTTAATCAATGGCTCTTAGCAATTGAGCACTCGTCTTGAGTGTATATTAGACCCTACACTTAGTAGTGCAAATTCAGAAAAAAAAATAAAAATGACTGGAATATTAGGATTTCAGCAATGAGAAATTCTGCTCTTCTATAAGGGTGTATATGAGACCCCAAACACTTTGTAGTGCAAATTCAGAAAAATACAGTGCAATGACTGCTAGATTAGGATTTCAGCACTCAGAAAATAAGCTCTTTTATCGTCCCATCTCTCAGCTCCCATGTCCCTCCAAGCTTCTAGAGAGGCTTGCCTACACTCATCTCACACGCTTCCTTTCCGCAAACAACCTGTTGGATCCTCTTCAGTTTGGCTTTCGTTCTCAACATTCCACAGAGACTGCGTCGACTAAGGTTGTCATTGATCTGATCACTGCTACAACTAAACGTCATTACTCTCTCCTAATTCTCCTGGATCTCTTGGCTGCATTTGACACCATTGACCACTCTCTTCTCATACAAACGCTGCAATCCCTAGGTCTTCAAGACACTAATCTATCCTGGTTCTCATCCTACCTTTCTAATCCCTCTTTCACTGTTAATTTCTCTGGGGCCACCTCTGCTCCGCTTCCTTTATCAGCTGGAGTACCGCAAGGCTCAGTGCTAGGTCCTCTGCTGTTCTCTATCTATACCCCTTCTCTTGGAAATCTAATAAGTTCCTTTGGATTTCAGCATCATCTCTATGCGGATGATATCCAAATTTATCTATCTTCTCCTGATCTCTCGACTGTGTTGTCCCGTGTAACTGACTGTCTTTCTGCCATTTCATCTTGGATGTCCTCTCGCCAACTCAAACTCAATCTTTCTAAAACAGAGTTAATAATATTCCCACCCACCAAAAAGAGCATACCTGACATTTCTATCTCTGTTGATAACATGACCATAAATCCCACCCACAGGTTCGCTGCCTAGGTGTAATCCTTGACTCACACCTATCCTTTTTTCCCCACATTGACTCTATATCTAAATCATGTTACATACATCTAAAAAACATTTCCAGAATTCGCACATATCTCACACAAGACACTGCAAAAACCTTAATTCATGCACTTATTATCTGCCGCATTGACTATTTCCCTCCTTGCTGGTCTTCCCGAAAACAGACTCAAACCCCTACAATCTATTTTGCACACAACTGTAAAATAGATTTTTCTTGCAAATTGTTATTACTCTGCTGAATCACTCTGTATGTCTCTATACTGGTTGCCTCTTTTCTACAGAATCCAATATAAAATACTTTTACTAACCTACAAGGCCACCAACAAAGCTGCACCAACATACATCTCCTCTCTTGTCTCAAAATATCTCCCAACTCGGCAACTCCATTCTGCACAAGATCTGCGTTTCTCATCCACCCTCATTACATCCTCCCATTCTCAGTTACAGGACTTTTTTCGGGCTGCACCCACTCTATGGAATTCTCTCCCTCGCACAATAAGACTCTCCTCTAGTCTACAAACTATCAAGCGTTCTCTGAAAACCTACCTCTTCAGACAAGCTTATAATATTCCTCAACCACCCTCTTAACGTCACTACATTACCCTATTAACATCCATTACACAATTTCATACAAGACAACTACCCCCTTACCAACATTGTTGTGTGACAGGATCATTTAGCTTATGAGTCACTTTTACCTTTGCAGTCTGGCTGGGCCGAAATGCAAAATGTAGACTTAACCTCATGTGTCAAACTCCCATTGTCCCATAGATTGTAAGCTTGCAGGCAGGGCCTTCTCACCTCTTTGTCTGTTTTACCCAGTTTGTTTGTTAGTTTACTGTGTTTGTCCCCAATTGTAAAGCCCTACGGAATATGTTGGTGCTATATAAATAAATGATGATGATGATGATGATGATGATAAAACAGTTTTGTGAGTGACAAATATATTGTGGGTGGTGTTGGAATGATTGATTTTAGGGGGCATATTCAATTGTGTGCGCAGTGCCTTCGTTACCGCAACATCGCCGATTTCCCTTCGCACCCCCACCCCCTCATATGGTTGCGAAGCCGCTGTGTAACCGCGATAATTGAATATACCCCAAGGAATTTGAGTCTCACCCTGAAGCAATGAATTTTCAATTATAAGTGTTAGGGATAGCTGCCTCTGCCAGCTTCCTGATCTAATAAATTATCAAATAATCACACAGTCAAACAATGTAACACCACTATTTTGTCAGGAAACTGCTCCTGACCACCTTTACTTGTCACGAACTGCACTCTGCACACTCGTGACTTGGAAGTTTGCCGTAAGGAAACACACAGGTTTCCAGTCTCACTCTCACCTATTCTTTAGGCTACAGATTTAACTGGTCCCTTTCCCAGCACAAGCACACACTTCCACACCTCTCCACAACTGCCACCAGCTACGTATAAGGCCCGCACACTTAGTTCTGATAGCGAAAATAATTAACACTTTTCATACTGCTATTTAAAGGGTCAACACAAGTCAACCTCTGCTAAACAGGCAGTGAATTCGTTTAGGGCAGTATGGGCAGCACTTATTAAATTTTCAATTTATAAAAACGAGTTGCATAATCTGCACCAAGGGAAATTAGCTTGGAAGATGGACAGTTTATCAATGTTGATTGAAAGGACTGACAATATCTTGTAAGTGATCTCCTCTTTTTAAAGACACTTTATCCACCTTTTCCCTCTTATTGGGATGTGGTCTCCAGGGGAGGCCTGTGACACATTTTATAACCACAGTTTGCATCTTCCCTGTTTAAAATCTATTCACAAATACAAATGAAAATTATACAGTATTTAGGATGACTTGCAAATGACTTATTTTTTTGAAGATTTAGATTTGAAAACAACATTTACATGAATTAACTTTTCTGCAGCATTATAGGTAATTGATTTAAATATGTTAGGTGGGAGCTGTGAAATCCAAGACTAGTAAGGTCTTTCACTAAATGTGTTGAAATCAGCCTTAATGTGTCAATGCACACTACAATTTTGACAGCCAATTTAGATGTTTAGGTTTAAATAGCTGCAAAACTCCAGATGTATGGGCCTAAAAAGCAGATGAGCATATGATGAGGAACTACAAGATGTTTATTGGGACAGAGGATAAATCCAGTGGGAAAATTACCAAATCTAACTGTATTTGAAGTCATCGTCTGCCCAAGCTAATGTTAGGTGTCCCAACATATGCTCTTCTTTACCCATATTTGCCAACTCTCCTGGAATGTCCGAGAGACTCCCGAATTCTGGGTAGGTCTCCCAGACTCCCAGGAGAGTATGACAACCTCCCGTATCTGCCCACTTCCTAGTGAAGAGGGCAGCATTAGAGCCATCATGAAGTGATTCCCTAAGAATCGCATCATTTTTGCTCTGCTTCCACTGTAAAATGATGCGTATGCGTCATTATGTGCGGGGGTGGAGCCAAAATATAGCGATTCATCAAGCCCCACATTCTCTGCCCATACCACCCACCTCCCCTCCCGGACAGCAACAGCCAAAAGTTGGCACCAAACTTCTGGATCTTTGGCCAAAGCAGATTTTGTGTTAAAACCAGTGCTCAAAATGGGGCGGTATGTACCATACCGACACTTCTTCTCCACATCCCGTAATTGGATTCATGCCTGTCGCTTTTAAAAAAAATAAATAAAAAGATTTATATATTTTCCAGCCATTAGACGAGCAGCCAAGCTCATACACGGGTGTATGAGTTCAGCTGCACTTTCATCTTCCTGCTGGCCCCTCCCTAGGTAATGGTAAACTGCAAGAACAGTTAGGAAAGAGACCATTTTGAATGTGCAGGGACTGTCTTGCGTAGTAGGACTAATAAATATCATACTACGAAAATCCCACAGGCCTCCGGCCATTTAATTCAAATCTACATACCGCCACTTCTAAATTCCCACTTCGAGCACTAGTTAAAACTGTAAGTCAGCAGATCATTAGTCATATAATATATCTGCAAATTCCATTGTGGTATTTGAATTGAAAAAATATCACCATCCTCCAATATCAGCCAATCAGAAATTGTATAAGTGATTTGTCTTGTGGTTTAATTCATAGAATCTTATGCCCATATTTTCAGGAAATATAGTGTCAAAACTTAAATATTAACATTTACATTTTTGGGAGCAAGGTACAATGCTGTATTGTTATCAGTATATGATTTATCTGCCCTCTGGTATTAATAATAATAATAATAATAATAATAATAATAATAATAATAATAATTATTATTATTATTATTATTTATAATAATAATAATAATAATACCACATGTAAGAAAGATACCAATAAAGTACACTTACGCTCTGTTGTATGGTGCCTCATAGATAATTATTTAAAATAATTGAAGTTGTAAATACACTAAAAAGCATGTTCTACTGCCATCCAGTGGCAATTAAGTAAACTTACATAGCAGTTCATACAAATGCAGTTAAATATAGAAATAGTAAAGAACAAATCTGGTGAAATCACAAAAATGTACTGTACGTTAGTTAACTGTAAAATAAAAATACTTGCAAGGTTTATTTTAGAAATTGTTTAAACACATCTTTTCTTATTCTTCCAAAATTCTCGGCTTCTAGGAATTTCAGCATGAATGAACACATCATGCATGTAGGCTGCAGGTGATGACTAAGAGCATATAGCAAAAAGACAGATGAGGGTCGCGCTGTTAGTCTGAATAATATATATGCTAAATAAAAAACCTGATTGTACGGAGGTTCTCCTGAAAAGCGAAGAGAGACTATCCTCAATAGACCAGATGGATATATAAATATATATTTATTATGCTTAGCGGTACGTTAGCAATCAATGCATAGTACTTAAAAATATACATACAAACAGAGATGTGTTAAAACAGTAAATGACATTGCAGTACTTTGGTATAGAAAACAAAAAACAAAAAAGCAACCGCGGTTGTATGGTGAGTCTGAGTACACTCTGGGGCACATTTATCAATATTCACATAAAGTGAAAAGTAGTTTTCAATCCTTATCGCAATGATAAGGATTGAACTATTTCTCACATTTATGTACAGCCCTGCACAGAAACAGCAGTTCCGACAAACTGCTGTTTCAGTGATAAAAAAAATCATACTTACCCCCCTCTTCGGAAGCGCTGTCTCCGGGTCTTCTCTTCACTCTTCAATTGCGCATGTCCAGTTCCAAGAACTGGACATGCGCACACAGATCCCCTCTCTGTGTCTGCAACGATAGTTGCAGAAAGAGCGCGCTGAGTGACAGGGAGGGATCATGTGATCCCTCCACACATGCGCTGTCCAGCTCTGCCCTTCGGAGCAGAGCTGACAGCATTAGATTTCTTCAATTCCGATGATGTACGCCAGCTTGTACATTAACATGACTTGTTAGATTGCGGCCAGGAGCAGTCACCATACTGTTGTATGGTGACTGCTCGCAAAAACGATCTGAAGTGAAAAGCAGTCATTTTCATCAGTCATCAGTGCGATGGGACTTTAATAAATTTGCGTTGGACACTTTCTGGACCAAATTACATGGTAAGTGCACGATAGTGAAATACCGTTTTTTCTTAAATATGCCCCTATATGTGGCCACCATTCATAAAATCCAATTCATGTAAAAGTGCCCAAGAGCACAACTGATATTCAAGACTAGAATGGTCAAGAGACCATTCATAGGTTGATTGCCTAGTATGTTTGGTGTCCTTCGTCAGTTAACAGTGTGCATTGTCAATAAAAAATCTCTCATTCACCTGATTCTTCGTGATCCGTCAGAGAAGCTGTTTAGCCGACTTATAGGAAATACCTCTCTCTCCGGAGTTGACCAGCCTATACAGCACAGACTCCGCTAAATGGCTTGGGTCCAGTTCAAACAGTGACTTTCTCTCAGCAGCGGTGCGGTCCAGGCGGCTGTGCAGGCTAGTGAAAACCCGTAAGGATGCACGCTTCTCACATACACAGCAGATAGAGATCGAACATGCAGGGATGAATGATAGGTGAAAGGAGAGACGAATATCCAATGTAGAAATGCACACATAAGTGGTATGATAGAAGGCACACTCAAATCCGGATGTGAAGCACAAAACACGGCTGACGCGTTTCGTGCCTCTCCAGGGCACTTTCTCAAAGCTGCTGTGGGGTTCGTGAGATGTCTTTAAATAGGAAGTTAATCAACAGGTGTGGTAATTAATTACACACCTCATCCGGAATCTTCATTAGTCAATTAGTTGCTTAGATTGACACATTCCCCTACACCCAATGGGCCTGATACATGCATATAGCCCCCAGGTGTTTTTTTTCACCAAAATATTGTTATTGCAGTATTGAAAAGTACAAAAAGGAAAACATTACTTAAGGAGATAAAAAGTTGGGAGGACACTCAGACATTTAGGAAGAAACACCTGTACTGCAGCAAAGAGCTTCTGAGATGGGGTTTGCCAGGAGTGGGAACTACAGTGACTCAGTGTCCCTACTATCAGATCTCCTGATGGACAAAGAACAAGGGGGTTTGTTCTATGGAGTCAGTCCTGAAAGTGCTGTCTGGTTCCCCTATTAACCTACTGTCAATAGCTAAAGCGACTCACAGATCAGAGGCCGGACCTGGGCAGAGGTATCGTCATACTTGCCTACTCTCCCTGAATGTCTGGGAGAATCCCGAATTCCAGGTTTGTCTCCCGGACACCCTGGAGAGCAGGCAATTCTCTTGCATCCTGTCCCCGATGTGCCTCAATGATGCGATTCATGGCGAAACGCGTCATTTTGGTCCTATCCCCCGCTACAAAATCAGCATTTTTCCGTGGGGGCAGGGCCAACAATGACAGGGTTCTCCATGCCCTACCCACTTCTGCCCTCTCACTAAATTTCTCTTCCAGGATCTTTCCGAGGGAGACAACACAAGGGAGGCAAGTATGAGTATTGTATATCAATACTCAATTGCAGGTATTTGCAGCAATACCTGGGTCCCAGCCTGTCAGGATGGACTTTGGAAGCTTTTCATGCAGTGAGCCCTGCAGCAGGGCCTGATTAAGGGTTCTGGCCGCCCTAGGCTAATACGGCCACAGCGCCCCCCCCCCCCCCCCCCCCAAATATATAGTTGTATAGGAACACTCCTGAATATGAATGTCCAGGTGTATTCTCCAGCATTCAAATTTAGACAGATTGTGCCATAGTCTCTTACCTGTTCTTCCTCTTCTCTCTTGCAGCTTTGTTATCCTCTTGCTGGCTTCTGGAAAGTTGGTGTCCTGTTTTGAAAATGCAAATAATTTATTATAATGCAAAATGTTAACAAACCCTGAATGATTAGGCCCTTTAGTTAAAACAAAACACTCCATTATGGCCAGCTAAAAGAACCCCATTGTACAGGCATATATAAACAATATCTGAATATTAGTGGTCAATCAAATACAAACCTCTGCCAGCCCCATGTGACTAATATTTAGTATTCTAGTGATTGCTGAGACTACAGAGAGCATCCATGTAACCGCCACAAAAACATGAGACTATGCCCCCCAAAGCTGCTCTATTTTTTAAATACCCCCTGCAGCCATTTTCCTTAACCCCCCCGCAGCCATTTTCCTTAGCCCCTGCTGCAGCCATTTTCTTTAACCCCCCCACCCCCCGCAGGCATTTTCCTTACCTCCCACCCTGCATCCATCCCCCCTGCAGCTATTTTCCTTACCTCCACTCTGTAGCTATCCCCCCGTCACATCAAAACTCCCCAGTCACATATGTCAGCACCCCTCCTCTGCACTCCTTCACACATATCGACCTCCCTCCCTATAGATTTACATAGCAGTCCCCCCTCCCACCCTATAGATTTGTATGACAGTCCCCTCCTACACTTACCTGTAGTTGAGTTGTGCTGGCCAGCGTCGCTCCTCGCTCCTCAGATCAGCAGACAGGAAGTGAAGACTTCCTGCTACCTGTCTGCTGCACAGCAATGTAAGGACCCTCGAGGAGATGTACCTCACAGGGCGACTTACTCCTAGTACCTCAAGACTTACCACGATTCGCGTGGATGACTGGATCCTACCTCGGTCCCGGATCAGGAAGTTCTCCGTATGCTCACGAATAACACCTAAGAGGAGAAACAGAGTTAAACCGAGCCTACCAGGTAAGGGTTGTCCGAGAATACGGCAATGAACAAGGACACTCTCAGTCCAAGCCCCCTTGCCGTCTCCTCACTTTGCTCTCGCCAAGGCACGGGGGACTACAGGCACTTGAGACCAGGACTAGTCCCGCCTCAAGTACCTCGCACACCTCCCGGTGTGACCTTCCTATGGCCTCTAGCTACCTAAGGGCCTTGTGCCCTTATACCTGGGGGCTCTGAGCCTCCTCTCACCTCACTAGCTAACAGGGGCTTGTCCCCTTTAACAATATGGCCTACTGGCCCACTACTTCGTAGGGGCCTAGTGCCCAGTTCCCTAATTTACTGCTCCCACGGGCCTTGTGACCGACCGTGGCCACGGGCCTAGTGCCCGGCTTTAGCAGGTGTGCTGCAGGCGAGGGCCCGGAAGATATGTTGCCCGTAAGGGCCTTTTAAGCTGCTGTCTTTGGGGAGCTTCTCCTGGACTCCTTCCCCTTCTGCCGCTGCTTCCACGCTCTGCCGCCGGCTTCTGGACTTGATCACGCCGGTCTTCAGGCAGCAGAGGCGCTCTTAGCCCTGACAAGGGCTCTCTGCCGCCACTGCTGGTCTCCGCTGACTTCTTGGCTTCTGATCTTGATCCCGCAGCTCTCCGCGACACGTCCTGCTCCTTCTCTCTCCGCAGACGAACTGAAAATGGCGGCGCGCGCGCCGACTTAAATGGTCGGCGACGCGCTGACATCATCACGTAGCGTCGATGCGACGCTACGCAATGATGTGGCGGGTCCTGATAGGCCCGCCTCTGCTGTGGGGTTTCTGATGGCCGGGAGGTGAGCCCCGATTGGCTCACCATCCCGGCCGAACCAAGAGGACCGTCGGGACCGGGTAAGCCTCTCACAGCAACAGGCAGCCTAGCGATTCGCTGCTTGTTGCTGACCACTGACCACCAATGCTTTTGATCGTCGCTACCTCCTTCCCCCCCGGGACCCAGCCCCCCCAGAATGAATGAATGAATGAAAGAAAAAAATTCCTGCAGCGTCGTGCACCTCGGGACTCAGCGCCCCAGGTTGCAGCTTGATCAGCCTAGTGGTTGATCAGGCCCCGAGCATGTGGGAGGTATGAGGAAGTACACACGTTACCCTAGTGGAGGTCTCATACAGAGTATACTAATCATTTTTGAATAGCTGAAGCTAAGTGGGACCTATGAGTAGAGCCAGTGAATAAAGGGAGACAGCTAACCAACAGCCGGATGAGGCAGATAGAGGAGGAACAGCATCCCAATACACCAGCATGCCTTTGTGTATTAAGCCCATTGGGTAACCTGCATACTGAGTGAGCCCTGAGGTGCTTGGCATAGTCAAGAATGAGACGGAATTGATGCTGGACTCGGGGGAGATTGTTCCATTGCAAGCCCCTGTTAGTGTACAAGAAGGACTAGATCACCTGGTTCTGCATGTACTAATGCTATCTTAATGAAATGACAGTGACTGATGTGCATTCCGTGCCTCGCATAAATGAGCTATTGGATAGATTGGAAGTAGCAAACTAAGATTCCACATTGGATGTCAGCAAGGTTTAATGGCATATAACCCTTTCCAAGGAGGTGTAATGTTAAGAGTCATATACACAAGTGAGCATTATGTTTTGACATTGTTGGTAATGTTATGAAATACAACCCCCATTCCCATCCAATAAGAAACTTCTAAGATATACATACCCTTACTGTACTCAACTTACGCTTGCCTGTCCCCATTCCATTTGGGCTGCAAGTTTAACATATGGAAAAATCAAATATGGATGCAATTTGCTCTGCGCAGTATGGAAATGTGTATATTTCCACTAAAAACTGTCGTACATCCAACTCTAAATTAGGTAATTTGAGAGCATCCCCATATGCACCAGCATCCAGGTGCAAGAGAGCAAAATAAAGACACTTTTCTTGTTGTATTAACATGCAAATGACCTCCATTATTTCAAAATGGAACACAAGTTATTATGTACTGCAATTTTAAAATGACTAAATATTTTCCTGCATTAAGGGAAATTTGTCTGCTGCATACTTCTACATGCAGCAGACAAATACTTTGTAGCATTAATTTTACACTAAGATTTAGAGTTGAGCTTGAAATCTTCCCATTCCAACTCCAAATCTGTCTACGCATTTTAAATTCCCACAACCCTGCAGTACAGCATGCTTTTGCCAAGGTTTAGGGTGTCATATATTCTACCTTGTGTCTTGTATTGTACTAAAAAGTATGAATGATTATGTTTCATGGTGTATTGTGCTTTCAGCTACACTGCAGTGCAGTACACTTGAATGTTTTTTATACCTTTATACAAAATAAAGATACTTTTTTTTTTAAAAAAATGCTTTTGCCAAGGTTTACCTTCTTTCTTATAAATTGTGAACAACACTATAGTTTATAGTGAATAGTTGTGCCGTTGCATGACAATTTTAATAGCATAAAATGCTCTAATTCTAAATGTGGTCCAATGTATGTAGAATAATCATGATTTAACTGAATGCATGTAAATCATTTAACATCTCACACTTGAAAATTTTGGGACTGATCAAAAATGAAATCAAATTAAATGACCAAATCAAACCTGTGTGCTCATTGACTGCACCTGTAAGAACTGCGACAGTTAGGCCCCGCTCCCCGGTGAAATGAGTGACAGCCTCATTGGTGGGTCGTGGCCAACGGGGAGTTCGGTGATTTTGTGTGTGACTACAAACATGTGAAGAAGAACCCTGAGGATCGGGATATGTGACAGCTGGGAAATATTCTGAAAGTGTTCCCCCAAATAGTTAAATGATGCTGTAGTAGAGGGATGAAGGAAAGTCCCTGGATAGTGGGGAATTGCCCGATACAGTAGCAGCTTGAGTCCCCTTGGAGAGTACCCCAATACCTTGAGAGGGGGGTTGCTGTGTTACGGCAGCGTGGTTAAAAGTTGGACAAGAGGGTCCCTGTTGTAAGGGATGATGTGCACGAGCATAGTGCAAGAACTTCTGGACCATGCCTACTGTCTCACTGTGAAAATGATTGGCTCTACTGATTCTGTGTAATAACTGTTCCTACAACATCGAGTGAATAGACTGTCAGAAATATTTTATTGCTGCAAAGTGTGTGCTGGAGAAGTTGAAGTGGTCTTATACACAAAAGAAGATGTAGATTAATAAACCCACAAATATAATATCATGGCAGAATTATACTTCTGAATGAAAGAGGAATAGTCTCTGTAATTAAAACATCCACATTTAAGCAACTTCACTTAAAAATCAAGTGATTAAGAAATAAAATAAAGTATATATATAAAATGTCACAATCACTGAACACAAAAAAATCACATATTTCATCAAAACATAATTTATAATAATTAAAAATTAATTTTTCATTTTTCTATGAGTAGGGTGTACAATAGGCCCTAAATTATCTGCAGTCTGATTTGTGATCCTTGTATCTCTATATTTATTCAGAGGTTGTGTATGTATTAAATTTTCAAATCTTTCAAAAGAAAAACTATTTATATATATGTACTTTTAAAAAGTGAAATGTATAAAGCTGTATTATAGTAGTATTAGTAAATAGGGGTAATTACCTATGGGTTACTTACTTATAATTAATAATATACAGATAATAAATAAATAAATAAATAAATAAATAAAATCATAAAACATGTCACAAAGAGCTTTAAGATGACTAATTTTGTGCACAACAAAGATTTTCAAGAGGATACTATTGATATAAAAAATTACAATATATAATATATCATAAATACTATTATATATTGCATTTTATACAAAATGTTTTCTTCCTACTCATAGGTTTTGGAATTAGAAAATGGTATACTAAATGATACAAATGATATATTAATATGATAATTACTATTATTTCTTTTTATATAGTTTCAACATATTCCTAAACTCTGTTCAATAATACAATAAAGGAGAGGGCATAAAGGGTATAATGAAACAATACATACATTTAAATGTATTTGATGGTATATGTAAACCATATGGGGATTTTGTCCAAGTATACCAATTTCTTCTACACTGTTTTTGGGTGTTAGTAACAATTCTCTATTTTTTCAGTAATATATTTTTAAATTATGTTCTATTTGGGAAGCAAAGCTAGCAGGATATCTGTCTCTTGGCTACACAATTAAAACAAGCCAATACACACAGCACAAACTGTCAGAAGACAACATTGTTGGAGCAACCAACTTTTAACTAGCATCACTTATCAAACATATACATATTTACCCATGTCAGGGAGGGTCAACAACAGAATCAAAGGGGGATTTCAATTCTGAGTGTAGTCCTGCAAAGTGCCACTGGATCGTCTTGTGAAAAGACTTTGCTGCAATGTCCGGACTAAAATCTCTGCTCATTTATGAGGTGCAAGCAAAAATGGAAAATATTTGCCTGTCAGGCTTTGACAACACAGCTTTAGTTGCTAGCTAAAAGTGGGTGTATCTACTGCCCACCAAGCCCACAAAATTAGAATTTTCGAGCAAGTTTACAAAATGAGCAAGTTTTCACCCGCTACCCTACATATGAATTGTCCATTTATACTTTACTCCTACTCCTGGTTTGAGATGTGTGGAACACCATGTAGGCACACCCTTTTTATAACAATATTTGTTGGCATAGGTTGTGAACTAAATCTTGACAAAATGGAGCACAATCCCACCCTTCACCATTCCTACGACCATACTTGTCATTTTCCCTGGGACTGTCCTGATTTTAGATCGCGAAATGGGATGGCATATCAGAAAAGGGAGGAAGTCCCACGCAAATACTTTGTGATTTTGTGATTTTGGTGGATCTGGGCTTGTTTTGCATAAGATGTGTGGCCTATTTTATTCCAATTTTCCAATTTGGAATGCTGGCAGGTATGCCACAACCAGACCATCCATCAGGCTTTTTGTCAAGGCAATAACAGGAAGAAACACCCTTCCCTGTCTACATAGCATTCCTGGTGCATTTCAACTTGCTAATAGACCACTGCAAACAGTTGTTTCTCCATAACATTGTCTTTTGAAGGCTTGCCGCTGCACGACAGTTATTATTTACTAACAGGTCTGAAAACAGGATCTGCACAATACACATAATTCATGTTAATGAAAACATGTTTTATGTTTATGAGGAATATGAATTACAGTTAGTAGCAAAGAAAAACTTTGTAGCAGAGCAAATTCAGATACAGAATATTGAAGCTGTAATTGGTTAGAATGTACACTAGATGTCAGTACTATACCATATTCAGATACTTCTCATTCAAACTAACATTTATCTCTAAATGAAAATAGCTAAGCATTGGTCTCATGTGAAGTTTGGATAGCAAAGAAAATGTTGTGCCACAACCAGGGACACCTTAACAACATTATGGGCCCCCGGGCACCGGGGCCCCTAAATATACATATATATATATATATATATATATACAAGTTAACCCGTGCATGATACTCATGCATTCTAGTCAAATCAAGCTACTTAAGGTGTTAAAAAGGTTCTTGTCATGCATTTGGGCCATAGCCCAGGCCTCAACCACCAACCACTCCCCACTGTCACCCCCGGCAACCACCAACCACTCCCAACTGTCACTTCTCCTTCAAGAAATATATATGTATTTAAATCTTTATAAACACTTTTAACAATTAACAAATTAAAAACATCTTAGTATACCATATTTCAGCCCTTTCTGAATATTTTTTTCCACACACACTAAGAATTTAGTAGGTCAGTGTATAAGTCTGCCCAGCAGGTGGCGCTGCAGCTCGGTTTTATTTTTTCCACACACACACAGACAGAAAGACTAACACACGCCACTAGACATTTATATATTAGATATATATATATATATATATATATATATATATATATATATATATATTTATATAATCACCTTTTTTACATATATGTATACACATATATATATATATATATATAAAAATATAGGGGCCCCCTTAACTTACCTTAAGTCCGATCACCTTCTCTTCTTTTTTCCACGCTGAGTACCTCTGTTCTGCGTTCCTCCGTGCTGTGCTTGCAGTGAATGTTGGGCGAGACATCACGCCCAACATTCACTACAAGCACAGCACGGAAGAGGGGACAAGGACGGGAGCCGGATCGCCAGATGACCACATGATCTGAACGTTCAGGTGACCGCAAAAGTTCTTTTTGTTTGTTTGTTTTTAACACAGGATTATTATTTTTTTTAGAGCCTGTCTTGCTGTCTTGGGCACCCTTTCCCGCTGGGCCCCCGGGCACCTGCCCATTGTGCCCAGTCGGAAAGATGGCCCTGGCCACAACAGATTTACTGCAATAATCCATTTTCTATGTCAATTCAATAACATTCATGTTTGCTATAGTTTACTCTTCACTCCTTTCCCAAATAATTGTCAAAATAAATGGATAGCATACATTTCTAACTAAACTGTATTTTACAACAAAATAAATTGCGCAATTGTTTGACATTTTCCATTGCAGGAAATGCTATGAGACATCCTATTATATATACAGCAGGTAACATAAGTATTGAACACATGAACATTTATCTCAGTAAATAATTATTTAATGTCGCTATTGTAATGAAATTTACACTAAATGTCAGCAATAAACCTTGCAATTCACATATGCAAAGAAATCAAACCATAGATGTCCATAATTTAAGTTCTGTGTAATAATGTGAAATGACACAGGGAAAAAGTATTGAACATGCTTCCTGAAATTTATTTACTACTTTGTACAGCTTCAAGACGCCTCCTGTATGGAGAAACTAGTCACATGCATTGCTCAGGTGTGGTTTTGCCCCATTCTTCAAAGCAAATAGTCTTCAAATCTTGTCGGTTCCGTGGGTTTCTTCTATGAACTCTGATCTTTAGTTCTTTCCATAGATTTTTCAATTGGATTCAAGTCAGGTGATTGGCTGGGCCATTCTAGCATCTTTATTTTCTCTCTCTGAAACCAATTGAGTGTTACTGGCTATGTGTTTGGGATCATTGACTTGCTGAAATGTCCACCCTCGTTTTATCTTTAGTGTCCAGGTAGATGGCAGCAGATGTTTATCAAGAATGTCTCGGGAACATTTTTCCAGTCATCCTTCCTTCAATTATATGCAGTATGCCAGTGTCGTGTACAGAAAAACAGCCCCACACCATGATGTTCCTACCTCCAGTTGGTATGGTGTTTTTGGGGTAGTGTACAGTGCCATTTCTCCTCCAAACATGGTGTGTATTATGGCATCCAAAGAGTTAAATTTTTCTCCCATCTGACCACACTATATTCTCCCAGTATTTCACAGGCTTGTCCAAATGTTGTGCCGCAAACCTTAAACAAGCTTCAACATGATTTTTCTTCAGCAAAGCAGTCTTGCATGGTGAGTATCTATACAGGACATGGTGGTTGAGTTCATTACTTATTGGTTTTTTTTTAAAACAATTGTACCTGCTAATTCCAGGTCTTTCTGAAGCTCTTCACAAGTGGTCCTTGGTTCTTCTGATAATTTTTTTCACTCCTCTCTCAGAAATCTTGTGAGGTGCACCTGGTTGTGGCCGGTTTATGGTGAAATGATGTTCTTTCCACTTCTGGATTATGGCCCCAACAGTTCTCTCTAGAACATTGAGCAGTTTAGAGATCCTTCTGTAACCAATGCCATCAGTATGTTTTGCAACAATAAGGTAGCGACGGTCTTCAGAGAACTCTTTGATTTTCCCCATCATAAAATGTTTCTTGTGTTACACCTGTTCTGTCAGAGAGACTGAGCTAGAACCCAAGAGTGTTCCAGAAGTAAGTGCCGTTGAGAGAATACAGATACACCACGCAGCAGGAAAAATGGGGTAACAAGAACAGTATTACTAATATCATACAATATTTAAAGTCTGAGGGCTTCATTGGACACAAATCCATATTTTTTCATAAAATATGCATCTTCATACTGCGCATGTGCACTACAAATGCATAAACTTCATACTGCAGATTCACTTCTTCCACACACAAAACCTCTCATCATGTATACTCTTAACTATAAACCTTAGGTAAATAAAGACAGAACAACTTCTGAGTTTGGCTAAATAGGTCACAGTTGAATTATATAAAATTGGTGGTGGCGAAAGCAAATTGCAAGTCAGCTAACAACTAGAAGCAAAACCAGGCACTACCACTGGTAGCAGGACTAAGTCCCTTTCGATTGGCCAGTGCTATATCTAGCATCATTGTGACTACTCCCTTTCTGGGCTCACAATGACGTGCCCACACAAAGTAGATCAAGGAGTCCCCCAGACAAAGGGACGTAGAGCCAGGGTGCTTCGAAGGGGACAGTGTCATGTGGCCAATCAGCAATAGCACTGTATGAATTAGTCATCATCTGCAAGAGCTCTCCCGCCAAACTGTGCCTCCTCAGGCACTGGGAAAATGAAATGATTAATATAGTAAACTAAATGTAGGGCGGGCAGTAGGGTATTTGCACGGCAGAAGAGATCCAGCATCCTCTAGGGCAGGAATATATGGGACATGATTCAGTACCTCCCCCAGGTACCCAATTGGGTAAAAAGATTACCAACTTAACCCTTAATAGGTAAATGCCCGACTCATGAACATGCATATGAGTTTAAGGTTGTTTGGCTTTATGTGCCTCACTCATCATATACATATATCCATATTAAAATTTTTGTGTACTCATGAATTACGCCTCCTTAGTTCTGCAGATGTGGAATGGGGGTGTGAAATAGTGTGCAAGCATAGGTAGAGTACAGGAAAGGCATGTTCATGTTATTGCTATATAGTAATAGGTGGACACTGTTGCAGATGCTCTGCCTCTGGAGTGACAATCTGTGCTGGAAATGCTGATCATCAGCATGGGCCTTTGCAGTATAAGAAAAAACAAAGCAGATTTAAATAAATATTTAGCCTGTGGTCCCACTGTTATAGCCAGCCACTGACCCAGCCTGTTTTTACCCAAAAAAATTGCACCCAAACTAGGAAAAAGAAGCCCATGCTATAAGCACTGGAGACCCTTTCCAACAGCCCTGGCTGGTGGGTGATGGGGTAATAAAGGTTTTAAATTAAATAATATATTTCTTATGTATACCGGTCTCAGAAAGCCCTGATGAGTATGCTGGTGCTTTTAGACCTACAACTGCCAACATACAACTGGCTGCCAGAGCTTTCCACTGCTTGTAGAGCTGCAAGCACCTGCATGTCCTGACATCTTGGGCACACTGGGATCTGCAGTGCCACAAAGAACAATATTGTAAAAAATACTCCCCCAATTCCTCTTTCACCTTATTGATCAATTCATTCTAAAGGGATCCTCTTATTATGGCCTTGTAATCTAAAGGAAAGAAGCAAATTGTGGCCCCTTTATTACACTGTTGCCCCCTTCATCACTGGTGCTCCCTCTGTACCTTTCTATGACCTTCTTCTGTTTTCTTCTCTTCCTCTTCTGTCTTCTTTTCTTCGGTCTTCTGGCTGCCCTCTGTGCCGCTCCTCACCGACAGTGTCAGGATGTGGTGACGTCAGTGAGGAGGGAGCAGGGACAAGGGAGGAGGGTGCCACTGCTGGCACCAAGTAAGTATTCATAGGGCCATTGACAAGCGCTCCACTGGCCCTAGCTCCCTGCAAGGAAGTGGGGCTAAAAAGTGCCAGTATGTCATACCACTTTGAGCACTGATCATAATATGTTAACCTTCTCTTTATAGCGCAGTGCAAAGGTTTTGCTTAAATACCTCATTATCCAATTGATGTACATGTATCTAAGAAACACTTATTTGTGGTTTAGGGAAATATATTTGTGAATACATTTGAAACTTTCAAATTGGCGTTTGTAAAAGTTTTTTACATTTGTGATACTCCCATACAATTATTGACCGTCTATAATTAAATTGTGGGACTGACTAGTGTATAGATAGTAATATGTCTTATATATAATTACATGACATTTTAATTATAATTAGAAGAAGTTGGTTAATATATGCTAAAAAAATTCAGGTGAAGACAGTACACTCACAGTAGGTATTCAGTAAAAGGACTGACTGTTCTTCATGAAAAGATAAGAGAAGACTGCACATTAAGTGATGAGTGACATCCATGTCTAGCAAGGAGAGCACTGAATGACTGCACATCTGATCTCACTTTCAGGAAAAACAGAATGTTGTGTTCTCCAGCAAGAAAATCATGTGAGGTTCTGTAAAGTGCATAGTGGAAGCCTCAATAAAAAAGAAATTGCTAAGAAATCTATTTGAAGTAAAAGCCAGAAAATGATTTACCAAACATCTAAATAAAACATGAAATTATCTATCTCTTCTCTGCTTCTCTTCCTTGCTTGCAAGTGATTGTAAATGCAATTGGTTCTGCTGGGAATCGCTGCTACTGTAGCAGCTTTAACCTGAGTCATATGCAATTATATCAGCACACATTGTTTAAGTTGGAAACTGAAGCATGGTAATTTCTGCAAATGTGTGCCGTTATATGGGGTGCTTACAAATATTACAGGAAAATACTATATATGCCCCTTTACCCTCTTATGTTGTAAAAATGTATTCCGTTCTTGTTTGCAATCATATGCTATCTTTGAAGTAAACATTTATTATTTAAAGAACTAATAAATAAAAGAATATTAATGGGTAATGTAGAGTATCACTTACCAGCACAGTTGCCTGCTCTACTGGATTGTAAACAAAGAGGGCCCGATTCATGTTCAGACTTGTCTTTTTGCGTGCTGTATCTTGAGTAAAAAATAGGCTTGCGCATGCTCCAAAACTGACCTTACACCAAAGAATGCAATACAGGTCTGAACGCAAATGACACGACTGTGCAACTGACACGTATATTACTGTATGTACTCAATCAGAAAATGACAGTTTCCTAGAGTGTCTCTGGGAAGTTAAATGCAAACTGCGTCGGGCATTTTTAAGTGGGCAACTGCAATGAATGAACTAGAAGGTTCCAAGAGAAAGGGGAGGAGCAAAAATTGACTGATAGAGACTAATGGATGTTTTTAGTGTGAAATGGGCTATTAAAAGACTGCTTGTAATAATGGAGGATCTTCCCACAAAGAACCACTGAATGCTATCGCATTGTCCTGAAGGATTTTTGTAGCTAGCATTCTAAGGGGTATATTTGCAAAACTGCAGGTTTGAAAAAGTGGAGATGATGCCTATAGCGACCAATCAGATTCTAGCTGTCATATTGTAGAATGTACTAAATAAATGAGAGCTAGAATCTGATTGGTTGTTCCCACACACCCACCTGACCCCCAGTCCTCCCGGGAGAACACTTGCCAATGTTGGCAAGTATTGTATATTTACATATGGCAAGTACTGATTAGGCAGAGCATACTTACATCCAGATTGAAATGGAAATGTATCTTGAGATACGTTTAGATTTGAATATGGTTGGAATGATGCACAAGTTCCATGCTCTTTTTTTTTTTTTTTTATAATTTTTTATTTTCAGTGGTCAATCAAGAAAATACAGACAGCAAAACGATAACACTGTGCAGCATGCACAGTAAAATCACAACAGTTATTGTGGTGTATCGCATATTAGGAAACCTATAGACAAAAATGACCGGTTTTTACATTTTTAAAGAGTAATATAAAATGGGTGTAGGAACAAAATGGATTGTGGGGGAGGGGTGAGGGGGGTAGGACCACAAAGATAAGCACTGTAAGTATTTAGAGGATAACTAGTTTGTGTTGAGCCTATAGCAGAGGGGGAGATATGTGTCGGGAAGAGTTAGGGTCATCGCACATGGGTCAGGTTGGAGGACGTGGAGCGTTGAGGGCGGAAGGTGTGTTCCACGGCTAGCCATGGAGCCCAGACTTGACTGAAGACGTGGCCTCTATCGTGGAGGTAGTACGTAATCTCCTCCATAGCGGCCACGTACCAAATCTGCTTCTTGAGAGCCAAAAGGGATGGAGGTGAGGTCTTTTTCTAATTAAGGGTTATGAGTGATTTGGCTGCTGTCAGGATGTGGGCAGTTAATTTCTTGGAGAATTTGTCCAGGTCTTAGGGAGGGTAACATAAAAGAAATATCCAGGGATCTTTCGGGATAGGGGCTTCAAAAAGGGTATTTAGGAAACTATGGACTGAATCCCAGAAGGTGGTGATAATCGGGCAAGACCACCAAATATGAAACATCGTACCCCTTTGGCCACAGTCCCGCCAACAGCAGGGTGAGGAAGAGGGAAACATTCTATGGAGTCTTGTGGGAGTGTAATACCAACGGTAATAAATTTTGTAAGAGGTTTCCTTGAGTTTAGTTGATATAGAGCATTTAGCTATCCCCAGTCTCATGTCCTCCCAAGCCTCTTCATCCGGGGGAGGACCAAGGTCCTTTTCCCACTCGTCTTCATGAGGGTTTGGAGAGGGAAGGGCAGAAGTGAGAAGAATGCTATATATTTGAGAAATCATGCCCTTGTCCAAGGGATGTTTTCTACAAAGAGATTCAAATGGAGTAAGGTCCCTAAGAACATAGGTTGGTGGCAGGGATCGCAAGAAATGATTAATTTGGAAGAATTCAAAGGGGCTGAGGATTTGGGACGGGGATTGGGGTTGGAGATCCGCTAGCAAAAGCCAGCAGCCCCCCATGCTCTTTTTTAAAACGAAACTTGAATGCAGGATGAGTCCGAACATGAATCTTTTCCTTATATACCCCGTTCAACATCTACTGGTGGATTTATGAACATTTACTATTATTCATCCTACAAAACAAAGAAATTGTCAGGTGCCGTCTCTGCGCTCTCCACAGGTGCTGGAGACGGACACCTTCTCGACACAATCCATGTCCTGTTGCCTAGCAGCAGAACTCTATCTCTACTCACCTGTCTGCAGCCAGCATGTCTAAACCGCCTAAATATCCCTAACCCAATCAGGAGGCACCTTAGAGTACTTAAAGCAGCCTCTGGCATATGTCTAGTGCCAGAGTATTGGTTCTAACCAGCTCCAGCATTTAGTTTATATTCCTGTTCCTGACCTCCTGTGTATTTGACTCCTTGGCTTGTTTGACCTCTCTTCCGGATATCCATTGTACTTCGCTGCCTGCACTGGTATTGACCTTTGGACCATTCCTGACCACTCTTGCCTACTCTCCGTGGTACCTCGCTTCTTTGGTTTCGACTCGGTCTGTCTGACTACCCTCTAATCGCTGCACTGGTGACTTCCTGGGAGAACCGCGACCTGCACATCACGCGCAGCAAAGCCCAAACCTCCTTGTGGGGGTCCCTGGTGAACACCGGTGGTGTGTTAGACTCTGCGCCTCACAGGTTGGTAGCGCTAATACCAGTCAGTGATATTACTTGTGTAAAAGTGTGACAGAATACTCTGGCCATGAGCGGATCGGGCGAACCTTCGGCCCGCGACTTAATCATTCACCTGGGTCAAAGAGTGGAATGACAAGAATCCAACCAGGCCCAATTATTGCAATGCATTCAGGGAGTCATCTCCCATCTGGACTCCTTGCAAGCATCACCATCTACCACTTCCTCTGCTGCATCAGATCCTACCATCGCCGCTAGGGGTACTACCGTCAGAGGCCTCCGTCTTCCTTCTCCCGAGAAATATGATGGCGATCCGTTGAAATGCCGTGGCTTCCTCAACCAGTGTTTGATTCAATTCGAGTTGGCTCCAGAGAATTTCTCATCAGAAAGAGCAAAAGTGGCCTATTGAATTTCACTTCTCTCGGGGCAAGCATTGGCCTGGGCTTCCCCTCTCTGGGAACGAGAGGACCCCATACTACAAAATTCTGTGGTCTTCATTGAAAGATTCCGCAAGGTATTTGATGAACTTGGAAGAATCTCTTCAGCCACCTCTGGTCTCCTAGGATTACGCCAAGGCTCTCTTACAGCAGGACAATATGCAGTACAATTTTGGACCTTTTCAGCCGAACTCCGATGGAACGACAAAGCTCTCATCACTACCTTCTGGCAAGGCCTTAATGAGCGCATCAAGGATGATTTAGCTTCTCGTGATCTTCCTTCCAATCTGGATGACCTCATATCCCTGTGTGTTAAGGTGGACATCCGCCACAGGGAACGAGCTCTCGAACGGGACCGCACTCACCGGCCGTTTCCTCATTTGGCACCTAACTTTATTCCTCCTACTCCGCCTGCAGAGGAGCCTATGCAGATCGGCCATTCTCGTCTGTCCCCAGAGGAACGTGAGAGATGTATGAAAAACCGCCTCTGCTTGTATTGCGGTGAACCAGGACATCTTCTCTCCGTTTGTCCCAAGAGGCCGGGAAACGCCACCTCCTAGGTGATAGTAGGGAGGTCAACCTAGGACCCCAGTCCTTTTCTCCCTACCTTCGGAAGGAGTCGGAGTTCTTGATGCCAGTCACCTTGGTTTTCCCTAATGGCCCATTTACTACATGGGCCTTTGTGGACTCGGGGTCTGCAGGGAATTTCATCTCTTCCAAACTAGTGACCGAACTCTGTCTGGATACTATACCCTTGTCTCAACATTTGATGCTCACTGCGGTGGACGGAAATAGAGTCTCCAATGGCTCAATCTCTCTCTCTACTTCTCCTCTCCGGATGGAGATAGGAGCACTTCACTCCGAGACTATAAGTTTCCTTGTGCTACCCCAATCCATTAACCCTATCATCTTGGGTCTATCCTGGCTGAAGCTCCATTCTCCACAATTCGACTGGTAGCGAGCTCAAGTTATCTGCTGGGGTTCATCCTGCAATAAAAGATGTCTGAGATTCCTTTTCCCATCTAAACCCAAGCTGGCCTGTACTTCTTCCTTGGTGAGCCTTAATGAAGTCTACTCTGAGTTCGCTGATGTGTTCTCTAAAACCGCTTCCGAGATCCTTCCTCCCCATCGGCCTTGGGATTGCCCCATCGGCCTCATCCCTGGAAAGAACATTCCTAGAGGCAGGGTATACCAACTGTCCTTGCCCGAGACACAGGCTATGTCGGAGAATGTGGCTGAGAACCTCATGAAGGGATTCATTAGGAAATCATCTTCTCCAGCAGGTGCAGGCTTCTTTTTTGTAAAGAAGAAGGACGGCTCTCTCAGACCGTGCATTGATTACAGGAGATTAAATGCCATCACGATTAAAAATCGCTACCCCCTTCCTTTAATCTCTGAGCTCTTTGACCGTATTCGAGGGACACGGATCTTTACTAAGTTGGACCTCAGGGGAGCCTATAACCTAATCAGAATTCGCAGAGGAGACGAGTGGAAAACCGCATTTATTACCAGAGACGGTCACTATGAATACCTGGTGATGCCGTTTGGGCTCAGTAACGCCCCAGCTGTCTTTCAGGACTTTGTGAACAAAATATTTAGAGATTTACTCAACCAATCAGTGGTTGTTTATTTGGATGATATCCTAATCTTTTCTCAAGACCTGTCTACTCATCTCATGCATGTCAAAGAGGAGTTTTTCCGTTTACGTGCTAATCTCCTGTTCTGCAAGCTCGTAAAATGTCTCTTCAATTGCTCTCAAGTACCCTTCCTAGGATATATTGTATCAGGCTCCGGTCTTCGGATGGATCCAAGCAAATTGGAGGCTATTCATAACTGGCCTCAACCTTCTGGGCTCAAGGCTACCCAGCGCTTTATTGGCTTCACAAATTATTATCGCCAATTCATTAAGGGGTTTTCTACGTTAATTTCCCCTATAACTCTTCTCACTCGGAGAGGCGGCCAATCCAAGTCTTGGCCCCCAGATGCTGTACGAGCATTTCTAGCAATTAAGGAGGCCTTCTTGTCTGCACCCATCTTATCTCAACCTGATCAAAATAAGCCTTTTTTTCTTAGAGGTGGACGCATTCTCCGTTGGGATTGGAGCTGTTCTGTCCCAAAAGAATTCTGAAGGCTTTCCTGTTCCTTGTGGTTTTTTCTCCAAAAGATTTTCGGCCAGTGAAGCCAACTACGCGATTGGGGATAAGGAACTTCTCACCATCAAGACCGCCCTGGAGGAATGGCGTTATCTGTTGGAGGGGGGCACGTTTTCCAATCACAGTGTATACTGATCATAAAAATCTCACCTACTTACAGTCTACACAATGTCTGAACCCTCGACAGGCCCGTTGGTCGCTATTTTTTAACAGATTCCAGCTGATACTAACTTTCCGGCCCGGTACCAAGAATTTGCGTGCTGACGCATTATCCCAATCTTTTGATTTCTCTGATGTCTCGTCATCCATGGTTGTCAAACCTATACTCAACCCCTCTACAATTCTAGCCTTGACCAACTCCTCTTTCAAGACCCCTCATCCTGGTCGTTCCTTTGTGCAAGAACATCTGCGCATTAAACTCTTGAGATGGGCCCACAACGCCAAATTCGCTGGTCATGCTGGAGTTAAGAAGACAGTTGCTCTCCTATCCCGCTTATACTGGTGGCCCTCGTTATCCTCGGACGTCCAGAAATACATCCGCTCTTGCGAGGTCTGCGCTCAACACAAGACGCCTAGGAGATCCCCTGCTGGCCTTCTCCACCCACTGCCCATTCCAGATCTACCATGGCTCAGTATTAGCATGGACATCATTACGGATCTTCCTGCCAGCCATGGCTTTAACACCATCTGGGTAGTGGTGGACCGCTTTTCTAAACTAGCCCACTTCGTTCCCCTCAAGGGACTTCCCTCTGCTTCCCAGTTGGCCCATCTGTTCATTCGAGAGATCTTCCGCCTTCATGGCTGCCCGAGGGACATCATTTCTGATAGAGGAGTCCAATTTGTCTCCCGATTCTGGAGGTCCTTTTGCAAACAGCTGGGTATTAGTCTAAAATTCTCATCCGGGTACCACCCGCAAACGAATGGGCAAACGGAACGGACCAATCAAGACCTGGAAGCATTTCTAAGGTGTTACTGTTCGAACCAACAATCTTCCTGGAGTGAACTTTTACCTTGGGCAGAGTTTACTCATAATAACCACCAACACGAGTCTACAGGTAACTCTCCCTTTTTTACCATCTACGGGAGACATCCTATTCTCCCCACCTTCTCCGATCTATCTGATTCCTCCGTACCTGCCGCACAAGACTTGGTCCGCAATTTCTCCCAAATATGGTCCCAAGTTCGTTCCAGGCTACTACTGTCTTCAAATCGGTACAAACACTTTTCTGATCGTCACAGAAGAAACCTTCCAAGACTTCGGGTAGGTGATAAAGTGTGGTTAGCTACCCGTAACCTTAGACTCAAAGTTCCCACTATGAAACTGGCTCCACGCTATATAGGGCCTTTTCCCATCTCCTCTGTGATTAATCCAGTCACTTACAGACTTCATTTACCAGCTTCCCTTCGGATTCATAATACATTCCATATTTCTCTGCTGAAACCACTCATTCTCAACAAATTTTCCAGTAAATCCTCTCCACCTCCTCCTGTCAAGACCATTCGTGGTGAAGAATTTCTGGTAGAACGCATTCTGGAATCTCGTATCTCTAGAGGAAAATGCCAATTTCTCATCCATTGGAAGGGCCACGGCCCAGAGGAGAGATCTTGGGTCTATGAAGAGGATATTCATGCTCCATGCCTGTTGGCAAGATTTCTGCAGGATTCCTGCACCACCTGTAAGAAAGAAGGGGAGGATACTGTCAGGTGCCGTCTCCGTGCTCTCCACAGACGCCGGAGATGGACACCTTCTCTCCACAATCCACGGCCTGTTGCCTAGCAGCAGAACTCTATCTCTACTCACCTGTCTGCAGCCAGCATGTCTAAACCGCCTAAATATCCCTAACCCAATCAGGAGGCACCTTAGAGTACTTAAAGCAGCCTCTGGCACATGTCTAGTGCCAGAGTATTGGTTCTAACCAGCTCCAGCATTTAGTTTATATTCCTGTTCCTGACCTCCTGTGTATTTGACTCCTTGGCTTGTTTGACCTCTCTTCCGGATATCCCTTGTACTTCGCTGCCTGCACTGGTATTGACCTTTGGACCGTTTCTGACCACTCTTGCCTACTCTCCGTGGTACATCGCTTCCTTGGTTTCGACTCGGCCTGTCTGACTACCCTTTAATCGCTGCACTGGTGACTTCCTGGGAGAACCGCGACCTGCACATCACACACAGCAAAGCCCAAACCTCCTTGCGGGGGTCCCTGGTGAACACCGGTGGTGTGTTAGACTCCGCACCTCTCAGGTTAGTAGCGCTAATGCCAGTCAGTGATATTACTTGTGTAAAAGTGTGACAGAAATAAACTAAAAACTAACTTAAACACAAAATACTAAACTAAAAAGTCACCAGCTTACTGGTGTAACTAGATGGGTCTGGTGCACATTTTGGACCTGGCCTCCTTTCCTGCTCTGCCCCCCCCCCACTCCAGGGTAGGGGGCGGAGATACTTTTTAATTTTAAAAATGTGTTTGAAGATGTTTATGGTATTTTTAAATAAATGTATGATTAACTGTCAATACCTCTATATATGCTATATTTACTTCCATATTGTTTAATTTAGTGTAGGTATTTATTATCATATATTGGCATGAAGGAACTTTCTCTCTGGATCAAGGCCTGATTAGTGGTATGTCTCCAGGGTTTTATGGCTTTTCACCTTCATTTGGGTTACCATGTGCTTCACCCTCCCCCTCTTCCAGCTCATTTTTACATCAGTCGTTACTAATATTATGTTTTATATTGTGTATGTGTGACTGATTTGTTTTCCTCTAGGTGTACGAAGAAAGAAGATTTGCGTTTGCATCTTTTGTCATTCATATATACGTTGGGCGGTGCTCCACACTGCCGCAAAAAAAAATTATTCCCATTTTTCCTTTCCAGTTACCATCAGATGGATAGGATTTAAAATGGGAAGCCCTCATGTCCTTATTGTCTACAGAGATAGAAAAATCCAGTCCACCGTATATATTGGCCATACATCTAGGAGGCAAGTCAATGGATGTAATTATCAACATCAGAGGGCGATTAGCAGATCAGTCACTGTTGTATTCATCCTACTATGTAGGTTTCTCTGACGTAGGTGGGAAAATGGGATACAGAAAGCAAAAAAAATAGAGAAGGAACATCTAGAGAATACGGAGGGGAGGGAGCACTAAAGTATTTTGGTGTCAAAATGAAGGAGAGAGTTAGACAGGGAGATGGTGTCAAGATTGTTTTATTTTAAACTGGTCGGCAAGGTAGGAGAAGCCAGTAGGGAGAGAGGGGACGAATGAGGTGAAAGAGGATGGAATCCAGAGAGTAGGTTGAGGGAGGATAATAGAAAAAAATGGACTTTGTCACCGGTGTTGGGCTTGAAGGATCACAAGAGGAAGTGACTGGAGGGAAAGGGGGTATGTGTAGTTTAGTTTCAACTGCACCAATTATTATACATCCTACAGAAATGTAGCCATATCTACCCAGAGTATTTCAATATTTTATGCTCCTGGAGGTGCACCCACACATTCAAACATATGCAAAATTTACAGGAAGATGTGTTCAATTGGGCACTCAAGGATGTTTAAATAAGTTTTATTATTTTGCTACCATTCAAGTAATCAGAATCATGGAACATTGTAATGAAAACCATTACAGATTAAATACATTTTAATATACTAAACATCTTAAGGTGTCCCAATTGAACACAGCTCTTCTTTCTTCCTGTAAATTTTGCAGGAGAAGAGTTCATGTCTGATAGAATTAATTTTAGAGGTGAAAAAGGAGGCAAATTCATTTGCAGTGAGATGAGTGGGTGAGGGGAGGGGAGGAGGGTGGCAGAGGAGGGAGTAGAAGGTAGCAAAGAGATGGAAGGGATTGTAAAACTGGGAGGAGATGAGAAAGTTAAAGAAGTTTTTTTGGGCAAGGAGAAGGCAGAGCTGTAGAAGGAGAGGATGAAATTGAAATGTAGGAAATCTGCAAGGCAGTGAGATTTTATCTATTGGCGTTTGGCAGAACTTGAAAATTTTTGAGAGAACTAGGTATGTTTGCCGTTTTATGGTTGGGGATTGGAACGGTGTACAGAAGATGCGGAGGCAGCAGAGTCAAGAGTGGTGGTGAGGGTATGGTTGTAGAGGAAGGCTGTCTGGTTGGATCAGGCCAGAATAGATATTGGTGGAGAAGAGATTCAAGCAAGAAGGAAAATATCAAGAATCAAAGGTATCGAAATTACGTCTTTTGGGATTATTTTGGTGAAGGTAGGGTTGCAATAGACGAGGAAAGGGTGAAGGAGAGGAGATGGTGGTTAGAGAGTGGGAATCGAGAGTGGGAGAAAGCAGAAGGAGCGCATCAATGGGAGAAGACAAGGGAATGACCAAGACAGTGGGTGGGGAAGGAGGACCATTGTTAGGGGCCAAAGGTGGATGAAAGGAGAAGTTTGATGGATGCCACAGCACTATCAAAGTGGAACTTAAATAACCCCAATGCCTTTGAAGGAGCTTTACACATGTGAAAATAGGTGTCCTATGGACTGACTTATATCAGGTTTGTAATCGCAGTCTCTGCTGACAGAGATCTTTCATTTCTGTGTGTGCTTGTGTGGATACATCATGTATGTAGTCCACATTTATACTACAACTACAGAGAAATTGCATATGGTGTGTGTGGAAAAAACAAAACAAAACAAAAATATATATTTATATAAAATATATCTATCTATATATATAATATCCCATAAGTGGGCACTCACAGGTCTTCTTAATGCTTAAACTGAGCAGCACATGATGTTGCAACATTTTGGAGATCGTAAGTACCTCCTTTCTCAAACCACATCATAATCTCAGCACATACTTCTTTACATATCCTATTAGCACACCCACTTAATGATTGAATAACTATCACAAATTTTACCAAACACTTGATTAAAACACACATTATAAAATCGACACCTCCAACTAATTCCACCTAAATCTCCGTCAAAGTTCCATTAAGCTAACCCAAGTTCTAAAGTATCTCTACACAATCTAACTCTTAATAAACCACATTGGGCTGTATAAAGCCCACTTAATGACAAAGGAGCAGTTTAAGTAATCATTCACATACTTTGCGTTGCCCAGCAACTTGTCTAATCACATGTGAACCGGTCACTACAGAAAAGCTAAAAGCCTGAACGATTACCGCATACTTTTTATAAAAAAGCCTTGTAATGTTACAGGCTATTTTTTATATATCATGCTAAATTGGTTACCATGTTGTGGTGTACCAGGGCTACATAAATTGTTTTAATGTGCCTTTCTACGTTATAGTTGCCTGGGGTGGAAATATATCCATTAGTTAAGCCATGTAACCCGACGGTGAGAGGGGCCTTGCAATACTTCTCCATCCACTGCGCTGGCTCCCACTCTGCTCTTGTATGTGGGGGGCTTGCACATGTGTAGTGAAGCCCAATTTGAGAATTCAGGAATTCATTCAGTGTCACTCTGTGTTTTGAATGTCCCTGTGGAACTCCCACACTGAGCAGTGGCTGCTGAAATGGAGGGGGAGCAGATATCAGCTTGTAAACTGTGAGGTTGGGGGTTGCTACTCCGAAATGTCAGTGATGGAATGGGAGTAGGACACTGGGCTATGATGTCCCACTCAGACACTAGCTGAGAATACCACCAATCATCCAGAATTCACAGAAGTTTCAAACTTCTCGCATGTAAAAGGGAAAAAAAAGCCTCCCTCTCCAGTCCCTGACTAAATTTCAAAGAAAATATCAAAAAACATGTGTGTCAAGCACCTTTACCTTTTCATTAATTTTGAATGATAAAAGAAATGGTCCATTCAGTAAGAGCTCTACAAAACTACCTATATTGGATATTTTTGTTTCAATCTTTGATTTATGACTCAAGAGTTGGCAAAGTAAAATTGCCAATTAAATGACTAGTTAACTTTCAGTTTGCTAGGAAAAGCATTGAGCACAGGGATGCTAGTACCAGGAAGGTGGCTCAGAGTGTTGTTTGGCAGTGTTGAAGAAGGGCAGTAGGAGGGGATTGTTTGTGATAAATGGTTTATGGAGGAGGTTAGTTAAAAAGACGTCAAATGTAATTGCAGAGCCTACGTGGTTTTATGTGGTTCTCATTGTGAAATAGTAATGTGATATCCTGTGTGTGGCTTGCTGGTTGAATCACATCACATTTCTTCTACTTCAACAAAAACTCATATTGTACCTTGCATTGAACTTCTAACTCGAATTCAGAGAGGGTGATGTGTACACTTCATTGGGTCCCATTGTTCAAGACAGACTGGCAGTTCTTGTGCTTCATTCAGTGCTCCAGCTGTTGCTGTTCAAAACACTTATTCCAGGAACAATGGACTGAATTTCCCCAGAGTACAAGCTGTAGATGGGTTTCGTGTGCTAGTATGATCTTGCACGTGTTAAACATTTCTGTCTTGTCTTAACATTTGTCTCTGAAAATCCTCCACAGCATATGCATTTGCACTTGCCATAAATTACACTTTGGAATATCATATTGAGGTGCTCTCTACTGATTAAAATGAGAGCACATTGAATCTACTTATATGCATAAATAATAGTTTGTACATCTGTATTTTATTTGACATAGTGCAGTACTTATGGAGCCTTATTTAGAGTTAGGAGTACATCCACCTAGATGGTACAGTTTTGCACCGTGGCAAAAATGTGGCGCTGCAGTGGATGGTGGCAAATTTAAAATATACAAGCAGATTTAGAGTTGGGAGTGGGTATGTAAATTGCAGAGTGAAAATAAAGTTGCCCCGTATTTGTGCGCTACATGGAAAAGCAGACTGTATTTCCACACAACAGAATGCTTTTGCAACCCTTGTATCCCAATATAGTTAGCCAAGGTGCAAATTTGCACCCTTAGCTGGATTTGCTCCCAACTGTAAATGTGGCCAATAGTGTAGTACTTTATAGGCTACATGTGTCAATGTGTTACTGTTGTCTTTATAAAGCTTGCAGTAACCAGGGCAAACTAGCTTGCTAACACTGGTGGCAGGGTGAGGTGCTTCTCATATATGTAACTCTCTTGTGTTCTAGTCCACCCTTCTCTCTGATTCTCCCTGGGGCTTATAAGAAAACAACTTCTGCTCATGGATGTTTAATAAGCAGTGTAGTACTTGAGATGACAAAGGTGTAGTAGTGCAGTGCAAAACACTGATGTTATGGGTGCCAGGCTATCTCTTTATAAAATAACCCTCCTTTATTTACTCCTCCAGCACTTTACTTAGTTGCAGGAAATATATAAATCACAGATTTACATCAGAACTGGCAGCTCACTTGCCTTCAGGATTGTCACTCTGCCTCTTGGCTTGTAACCATCATTGTAGGACCTGGCACATTGTTGATGCTAGCAAACTCACTATTACTCTTGGTCTCCTCTAAGCTCCCCATAGCGCACACTAACATCTGAAGCCTCCCTCTTAGGGTTAGCTTGTCTCTCGAATAGAGCTTATCACGGAACACACAGGAACAACGGGATTCTTTTAAAGCTGACTGGTTCAGCTCCACCCAAATCGGAGGCACAGAGTCTAATGCTGCAAAGGGCAAAGGTTTTCACCATTAACCCTCGCAAATAGGTTTGGCACTTGCTGCTTCACCAGTTCTCTGAATGGGTACCAGGTAAAGACTGACAGAAGAATAAGATGTTAAGCGACAAGGAGGAACCAGAATAGGAATGCCAGGATATAAGGATAACTTGAAGGGTAGCGGGTACAGAATACCAGGATTCCAGGATTAGCTGAGAAGCATATAACGCTGGATTCCAGGATTTGCTAAATAGGAATGGACATGGGATACCAGAATTAGCTAAAAAGCATGTAGCGCTGGATACCAGAATCTGCTGAATGGGAGTGAATACAGGATACCAGCATACTAGGATTAGCTGACAGGCATATGTTTTAAAACCCTGATGTGGTTTGTGTCCCTCAGTATGGAGTGGCAGAGGGATTTTCCAAAATATGAAAAAGGTAGGTATTTCCTTTCAAGCTCATATTTCTATATACCTGCATAAAGACCATGCAGATTTTTATACCAGAGTCTCCAAGATTTGCACCTAGGCGTCTGGCTCTCCAATTTACACCCAGGAGTTAGCTTGTGTTTACACTACTTATTGAAGGAAGTCAATTAGCTAGGGGAATACATGATCAAATACAATGGATGTCTGTGATCTGCATATCTTAAGCTGGTCTCTGCACAAAGGGTTTGCCTAACTCAATTACCTTCTCTGGGGCTCATTTTGTCACACATTTATCTGAGTTGAAGATCAGGTTAATTTAGGTATTCATGCAAAGATTTATTTGGGCCCTGACATTCAATATTCTATTTCAGCATATCAGATTTTTGCTCTCATCCTGACAGTAACTTTTAGATCTAGAACCTCTTGCTGGGACGGAACTGCTGGGCCAAATTTTACCCTATATAAAGTTATATTTTTGACTCCTCAAGAGATATCTAGAAAAATGCCTTTGAACAAATATATTTGTAATTTTTAAGAGTGAAAGTGATGCAGCTCTTATGGGGCTCAACAGTTGTTTTTTTTGTGGGGACATGTCCACTATGAAGTTACCCACTCTGCTGTTCTTAGCAATTAGAATAATTATCACAATGGAACTTAAATTCAAAAGAAGTAACCATTGTGCATGCGCTGTAGTTACATCTCACCTGCCCCATTCCCGCCCTCACTTTTGGCTATGGATCTGGTGTTTGCTAATTATTACGATGATAAAAGTGATTTATTGTTGAAAATTAGTTTTGGGTGATGACCTTTCTTTACATACTCTGTGCTCACACTTATGCTTGTTAGGTTTATATAGTGCTCCAATCTCCATATATGTATATAACGAACTAGAAATGTATTTGTATTATCAAATTGTACCCCCCTTTTAATATTCCCCTTTTTTTTCCATACCATTGCCTGTAAATTCCAAGAATAATAATTGAAACTTTGGAGGAATTTCAGTATAAGGTCTTTAATTATAGTGATTTTTGTAAGCATTAACAGTAAATGCATGCTTTAATGACAATGGTGTCATAACAGAATAGCAGTTTATTAGTATCTACTTAATACAAAACAACATGATGTTCTAACTCTACAAAAAAAACAACACATGTAGCTTCAACAGTGACGTTATAAAGATCTTACATCCCCTTTGTTTATCTGCTGTAACAACCTCTTTTGTGACAATTGCAAGTGCGTCAATACTCGTGCTTTCATTTATTTTGCAGTCTCATCCACACCTGAAATCCCTAAGATTTAAGTGGTATTGTTGTTATATTTTTTTCTCACATACTTGACTTTAATTCATCAGTACATTAAAATGAGCTCATGTTCTTTTGCATGATCTTAGCAAGGTCTTTTGTCTTGCCTAAAACTGACTTTCTTAAATATGAACTCTACATACCTAGTTTTAAAACTACACTGGATGCACACTGCAAAAAGCTTTAATTTTGCACTGCTGTGCATAGATTATTTGCCCAGTGGACCTTAAGGTGAACACCTACTCCATACTTGCCTACTCTCTCGGACTTTCCCGGACTCCTGGAAGAGTAGGCAACCTCCCAGACACTTGTTGAGGCAGGGCTTAATGATACGATTGCGCCATTAAACTCCATTCCCCACTATTCAATGCCATGAATTTTGGCTTTTATTTATAGTAGACATCCCCTACACTTGTCACATGACCTGTCCTCTGGGATCTCCCTGAGGGCATGGTTTAGATGTGCAGCTCTGTGTTGTTAAATTAGTCACTTGGCTGGGTCACCTTTTAAATAATTGTAGCCTTAGATGCAATGCCAGACAATATACTTAACTGAGCAGAGGCTGAGAAAAACCCCACAAAGCAGCGGACTGTCTGCAGCAGGAGTGTGGGTGTATGACCTGCTACTCAAGTAACCCAAGTAACATTTCATGGTCAGGAGCAGCGGCTGACTGGGTTTAAAAATATTGGTTGCCAGTTGACAAAGGGGGCCCACCCACAACTATTTGGCTAGCATTTAATTTTTATAAGAAATAAATAAAAAAAATTAAAAATACATAAGTGGAAAAAGGGTGCAATTAAAATGTATGCATATTAGTAAAGATCAGAGCCTATATAACATATGCGTCAGCCTCACATAATCCGAATCAGAATTATTTTTTCAGAGCTATTTATTATATTCTTAAATATAAGGTATATATGATTTTATTAAAATAGTAATACAACGTAAATTTTAGTTGCATTTAGTAATAATATTGGAACTTCTATTATATTTTCAAGCTACTAAAGGGTCATTAAGATTTTTAACATATTGTCTAATGTTTAAGGGGGCCCACTTCATCAGGGGCCCACAGGGCCCATTTGCCATCGGGCAAGCTGACACCCTGGCCAGTCCGCCACTGGTTAGGACACAAGGTCAACAGGACATTCAGGTACAGAAAAAAGCTCAAACTCAAATAACAGAAGATCTTAAATCACCTTTGCACCCTTCATGAGGATCTCAAAAAGGGAGAAGCAGCAGAACATGAGGGTGAGTGGGGTACCGGAGGGATTAACACATTGGGGTTTATTTACTTGTAACACCCCTTCAGTATTATGCGTTGTGAGGGTGTATATACATTGAATGATTTACCTCTGTACATGGTTTTCAGTGCCTCCACCCGAGTCACCACTTTCTTCTTATGGGGGTGTTCTTGAAATACACCAGGGGGAGATTTGGGAAACCCCCTGCCCAGTACTAACACACTGTGACACACTCTGTGCTGCAGAAGCCAATCCGGCACATTTATTGAACTAGAAGCACTAAATGCAGGTTTTGTGATTTATAGAAAAATATACTTTGGTATAATATTAAATAAAAGTGTGAACAATACAATACAGTGTGGATGAAAGTAGAGCAACAACTCTTACTATGAACAGCATAACACAATAACTCTCAATAAATCCATAATATCAACAGTATGAGACATAATCATTAATTGTCACAACCTTATACACAGGACCAAAATTGACCTTACTGGCTCCTGATACTGGAATTATTTCAAAGTGTGAATGTATATATATTAACTTATATTTTTACCATATACAGAAGGGGTAGCACACTGTGTAGAGCAGTTGGTCAGCCAAGTAGATAGAATTGAAAGAGGAGGGGGTAGCAGTGTTCAAAAAATTATACAGTGACAGTCAGGAGAGCTCCATTGCTAATTCTCATTGCAGAAAAATACAAATACTAGTGCTGTCAGGGTTGGTGTAATTCTGCAGTCAAATTCTACTATGTTTTATAGGTAAAACACAAAAAGGAGAGCTCCATTGGTAATTCTCATTGCAGAAAAATACAAATACTAGTGCTGTCAGGGTTGGTGTAATTCTACAGTCAAATTCTACTGTGTTATATAGGAAACACACAAAAAGGAGAGCTCCATTGGTAATTGTCATTGCTGAAATACAAATATAAGCCTTTGCAGGCTTTTTTTCTGAATTTGCAGTCAAAGTGTACAGTGTTATATACACCCAAAGAGAAGAGCTCCATTGCTAATTGTCATTGCTGAAATTCAAAAACTAGGCATTGCAGGTTTTTCTTCTGAATTTGCAGTCAAAGTGTAAGGTGTTATATACACCCAAAGAGAAGAGCTCCATTGCTCCATTGCTGAAATACAAATACTAGGCCTTGCAGGCTTTTCTTCTGAATTTGCAGTCAAAGTGTACGGTTTTATATACACCCAAAGAGAAGAGCTCCATTGCTCCATTGCTAATTGTCATTGCTGAAATTCAAATGCTAGGCTTTGCAGGCTTTTCTTCTGAATTTGCAGTCAAAGTGTATGGTGTTATCAAAATGGATTCACAGCAGTACACAGAAGAGCAGGAGCACCAAGCAGCTGCTACCACCAGTCATGATGATAGTAATCCCTGTACGTCATCTGGTAAAGTCTATGTAAAAGTAAATAGTGTATTTAAGTCAGGCAAACAAAAATGTAAAAAAACACCTTTTACCTTGGTCAAGAAAAAAAGAGTGGTAATACAGACAACGTTATCTGCAGAAAAAATTAAATTGCCAACATGCCATTTTACACGCAGTGGCAAAGAAAGAATGAGGCCTTCGCCTTTCTCTATGAGTGTGAGATCTGAAACTGTTACTTAGGCATCTTCTTGTAACGTCAGTCATGACCAAGCAAGAATTTGTCATTCGGACTCCAAAAGTGGTGCCCAAATACTTTTACGTGTAAAAGCCGAGCTGGAAGAAAACAGTAAGGCATTAGACGAAAATGTATGTTCAGACTCAGAAATTACACCAATCCCTGAGGAGAGTCCATCCACGAGTGCTATGTGTAATCGTGACCATTCTGAAAGTGTACCCATAAAGAAGGCCCCTTTAAGCATTTCTGCAGATGTGTGCCTGAACAGCCCGAGTGTAGTCGGTGATACACCATTGAGGATGCCACTTTGGAATTGCAACAGGATGAGGGGGAGATTTGTGTAGCCGATGAGGGCGTTAATGAGGATGTTGATGAGGATGTTTTTGTTTGTGTAAGTCCTGCACTGGTGGAAGCAGTTCTGGCACGTGACAAGAAGAAGGCCATTGTCGTGCCTGGATATAAGACCAAAAAATCCACTTCTTATGTGTGGAATTATTTTTACCCAAATCTTGACAACAGTTGTCTTGCCATTTGTAGTGTATGTAAAGCCACAGTTAGTCGAGGGAGGGACCTTAACCACCTGGGAACCTCATCCATGTTACGCCATTTGACGTAAGTTCATAGCAAGGTGTTGGGAAAATCAGAAAGTTATGCTAAAAAAAATAACAACAAGCAGTCCATCATGAGCTAGGACCCTTCTCTCACCTACATCCCGACGCCTGCAATCTACACCTACAACACCGTCCTCGTCAATATCCTCAATAGCGATCGGTGTTAGTCCTGCATCTAAGTTGATAAGGCTAGATGACTCCTCCACTATCCTGGATTCCTCAGAAGAATTCTTGAGCGTTAGTCCCACTGCTGCTGCTGGGGGTGAATCTTCATCCCAGAAGCAGACCAAGAAGAAGACAAGTAGTAGTTTACAACAATTGACTGTTAAACAATCGTTTGCAAGAGGAAGCAAGTATGAAAGCTGTCACCCAGTCGCAAAGCAGATCACAGACGCCATGGCGACTATGCTAGTATTAGATCTGCGTCCAATATCCACTATTAATGCAGTTGGCTTTAGACAGCTACTTGAGGTCTTGTATCCCCGTTACCAAATTCCATCACGACACCATTTCAGTAGAAAAGCTATTCCTCACCTCTACCAGAAGGTTCCTAAAAATGTTATTATTGGGCTGCAAAATGCCATTCTACCCACTGTACATATAACCACAGATATGTGGACAAGTGGAACTGGGCAGACTAAAGATTATATGACTGTGACAGCCCACTGGGTTGGTGATTCGCCTTCACCAGCAGGAACAGCAGCAGCATGTACCCAAGTACGTCACATTTGTCAGAGGCAGGCTACTCTGTGTATCGCCGGCTTCACTAAGAGGCATACAGCTGTTAATCTGTTACAAAAACTAAGGGATGGTATTGCAACATGGCTTATCCCGCTTGGACTCTCCTCAGGATATGTCATTTCTGATTACGCCACCAATATTTTCAGAGCATTACTGCTGGGTGAATTCCATCACATTCCCTGGTTTTCTCCCACAATGCACTTTGTGGTGCAGAGCTTTATAAAAAATGACAGGGATGTGCAGGAGATGCTGTCTGTGGCACGTAAAATATCTGGATATTTCCAGCATTCGGCAACAGCGTGTAAGAGATTGCTGCAGCTGCAAAAGCAATTTAATATGCCCTGCCACCAACTGAAGCAAGAGGCGGTGACAAGGTGGAATTCCACCCTGTATTTGCTTCTGCGGATGGAGAAACAGCGAAAAGCCATCCACGCTTACTTCACAAGCCATGACATTGGGAAAGGAGGGGGGATGTATTTTAGTCAAGCGCAGTATGGAATAGTTTCTGTGTTGTGCAAGGTGCTGAAACCATTCAAAGTAGTCACCTGTGAAGTGAGTTCAGACACTGCTAGCTTGAGTAAAGTGATTCCCTTAATTAGACTTTTGGAAAAACAGCTTGAGAAACTGAAGGAGGAGATTTAACAAAGCAATTACGCTAAGTTTGTCGGACTTGTAGATCAAGTACTTTATTTGCTTTGCCAGGATCCAAGAGTTATCAAAATTTTGAAATTCTATCACTATATTTTGGCGACTGTGCTTGATCCTAGGTTTAAGAGTTATGTCTTCTCTTTGTTTCCAACTGACCCAGATCTGAAGAGATGCAAGGAGCTCCTGGTGAGCAAGATGACAGCTCAAGTGTTATGTGACAGGACGGCGTCTCCTCCTTCAGTTTGTCACTCAACTGCTGCTAGGAAAAAACTTAGCTTTCCCAAGACACCCAGGGATGATGCAGATGAATTTTGACATCTGGTCTAAAAGAATTGGCCAAAAAAACATGACACCTCTGCCGTAACTCCATCTGATCCAACTATCAGCATCCAAAGGATGGTGGAGGATTATTTTCATGACAGCATAGAAATAGACACATCAGACAGTCCTTTTACATGCAGGGAGAAAAAAAAGGGAATTTGGTGATCCATGTACCAACTCGCTTTGCATTGCTTAAGCTGCCCACCCTCCAGTGTGTACTCAGAAAGAGTTTTAAGCACAGCCGGGAACCTTGTCAGTAATTGGCGTAGGAGGCTACTTCCTCAAAATATGGAAAAGATTATGTTCATAAAAATGAACTTCAAGTTCCACGATGAAGGCCTTTCCCGCCAATAACTTGGAAATACTGAGACTTCTGTAACGGAGGATTCCAGCGGTGATTAATTAATAATGTGTGAGGATGATGTACACACTGATGAGGGTGAGGATGAGGCTAAGGATAATGACAACAACATCTTGCCACAGTAGAGTTAATTAACAGCACTGTTACCTTAGGTGGCCTTGTTTTGTGGGGGCCCAAACAAACCAAGCACTTCAGCCACAAGGAGTGGCACTTTTGTGGCTGAAGTGCTTGGTTTGTTGAAGTGTGCATGTCCTTTTTAAGATCCAACATAAGGGTGGGTGGGAGGGACCAAGGACAATTCCATCTTGCACCACTTTTCTTTTCTGCCACTGCTGTGTGACAATATGTCCTAGATGTGCTAGGAACTGCCATGTGTTTGAGTCATTGCTCTGTCACTTAGCATCCAGCCAGGTCGCTGTAGTATTTGTCCGAAAGTGTATGAAACTAATAATGTGACCTGTGAGGTGGTCAAAATTTACTTCAAATTACTTGAAGTAAGTGTTACTGAGGTTAATAATAATGTAGGATCAAAAAAAGAGCAAAATTATGTGATTTTACCATATTTTAGCAATTGTTCTAAAAAAAAATACAGATCCAAAACCAAAACCAAAACACACAAGGGTGGTTTTGCCAAAACCAAAACTAAAACACAAAGCTAATCCAGATCCAAAACCAAAACCAAAACCATTTCATGGGGGTCAGTGAGCATCTCTAGTTCTGACAAGATCTTAGAGCTTTAAACTGAACTATGTGCTCCCTCCTGTTCTTCTCATTGCACATACACTAAAGAAGATCATGAGAGAGGTAGTGGAAATACAGTGGTTCTTCCATTCAGACCTAGCCAGCCGTGGTTCGCAGTAACATGGTAGATGCTCCTTGAACAACCTTGGCCTCTACCACTTTGGCAAGGTCTTCTGCAGGGCCACCTTAACAACTTTATGGGCCCCCGGGCAATGCAGTGTACCGGGCCCCAAAAAAAAAAAAAATATATATATATATATATATATAAATAGTGTGTGTGTGTGTGTGTGTGTGTGTGTGTGTGTGTGTAAAAAAAATGTATGTAAAAAAAGACGTGATTATATATATAATCACTTTTTTTTTTACATGTATATATATATATATACATATATATATATAGGGGCCCCCTTAACTTACCTTAAGTCCGATCCTCTTCTTTTTTCCGCACCGCTGAGTCTCTTCTGCCCTCTTCCGTGCTGTGGTTGCAGTGAATGCTGGGCGTGACATAATTTTTTATTTTTTTTTTAGGATTCGGACGGGCCCCCCTTGCCTGCAGGGCCCCCGGGCACCTGCCCATCGTGCCCAATGGAAGAGACGGCCCTGGTCTTCTGCATTAAAAAGAAAAAATTTGACTTTGGTTTAAGTCCAGATTAATCAATCCATTTGTGGCTAAAAGTGATGTTTACAGAATTAACTTACCAATAATATATTGAAGGTACAGGTTTGAGCACTTATTGTGTTCCTTAACAAAAACATGGCCTCAAATTGTTTTTCAAGCAGCAAAAAGAATTCATCCTAGCATCAAATTCTTTTGGCAACTTTGGATCTTAATCTGGTTTTGAAGGCTCTAATATCAGAGCTGTTTGAACCTTTAAATAATGTTTCACTTAAATGACTTACACTCAAGGCACTACTCTTAGTGACACTCACATCTGCTAGAAGAGTGGGATAACTTAAGGCCTTATGATGCAATGAGCTAGTTTTGAAACTTTTACTCTGGTATAGTAATTCTGAGAACAAATCCTGCCTTCTTGCCTAAGGTAGTTTCTACATTTCATATCAATCTAATCATAAGTCATCTAATTAAAATGAGAAAAGATTATATACTGTACTCTATACCTAGTCAGAGCAATTTCATTGTATCTCTTGATAAAAAGAAATTCAGTAAGACGGATCATCTCTTTATTTCCTGAATGTTCATGTCAAAGATAAAACATCCAAAGATTCTTGCAAGATGGATTTGAAAAGTAATTTCACATGCTTATACGTGGAACGGACATGAGGTGCCAAAAATACTAAGGACACATTCCACAATGGCATAGGCTTCAGCAAATGAACTATGCAAAGTTTCATATCTTCTCCAGACATTACCTTCTGGATGTGATAGTTTTCGCTGATGTTCAGTTTGGAAGGAAAGCTTTCCAAGCAGTTGATCAATTAAATATTGTATATGCCTTTCTTAGAGGCACACTGTGTTGTGCTTGGTACTTGGGTACATTCCATTCATTACGGTTGCCATGGAGTCTGAGGAGGAAATAAGCAAATAATACTTATTGAAAATGTAATTACCTTGAGTATACCAGGGCAGTCCAAATATACCTTCCCAAGTTTTCTGTTTATATGTTTTTCAGAAACCACTTGTTTATCGAGGAGGTCTTATGCCGAAGAGCTAGGAACAGCCAAGAACTTATGTTGCTATGGAAATGCCGGGTGAAGCAGAGTTCAGCCCCGCCAGTGAGTGTCGCACATTGAAGTCTGGCAGTTACTTTTCAAACCAGCTGTCCGGCGCGCTCCCTGTATTCGTCCCTCTACTCCAGACGCAGAACCTTCTGTCATAATAATAATACTTTGTACAACAGAAGGTGCATAGCCCTTTAAGAACTCTGAACCTGTGATCATGTGTTCTGTTCAGAGACCCACTTTGCTCTTCAGCTCAACTATTTAAACCTGTTTAGTGCACATGCCTGTGCCTGAGTATTAGGCTCCATAACTTTACTCCAGCGTTCCTGTTCATATTGTGGCTGTGTCACTCACCGGACTGTGAGTGCTTCTTCCCGGACATTTAGGAACCGTGGCCGTCCTCCATCCTGAGGGACTGCGCATGCGCAGCCCTTTCTATACCTCCAGTGTATGTTCCTTTAACTTAATTGGCAGATCAGGCAACCTCCCTATATTAAGCACCTGTGGTCAACACCACGTTGCCTGATCTTGGAGTCTCATTCCCCATGAGCCTCTGAAGGTGTTCCTGTGTTTCCTTGTTTATTCAGCCCTGCTGATTCCTGTGGTTTCCAAACCACTTCTACCTCTGTGGTTTCCAAACCACTTCTACTACTGTGGTTCCCATACCACTTCTACCATCTACTGTATCATCGTGACTGTGAGCTGATTCCTATCCGCTGCCTCCGTGCACTACAGTCTTCTAATCACTTCAACTCTACCATTTATCATTGGGACTGTTAGCTGATGCCTATCCGCTGCCTCCGTGCACTACAGGCTTCAACCACATCCACTCACCTGTTCATGATTGTGACTGCCAGCTGATTCCTATCCGCTGCCTCCGTGATCTACAGGCTTCAACCTGCAACTCGTCTGTGTTTCATCATCGTGACTGTTTGGCTGATTCCTATCCGCAGCCTCCGTGCACTACAGTCTTCAACCTGCAACTCGTCTGTGTTTCATCATCGTGACTGCTAGCTGATTCCTATCCGCTGCCTCCGTGCACTACAGTCTTCAACCTGCAACCCGTCTGTGTTTCATCGTGACTGTTTGGCTGATTCCTATCCGCTGCCTCTGTGCGCTTCAGTCTTCAGTCCTTGTCAACGCTCCCGTGTTTCCTTGAGTCTGCCTCCACTATTGCTACCCGCTATTCTCCGTGATCAACAGTGCCTGTTCAACTCTGCTCTCCCGTGTCCCATCGTTACTGCACCTGCTGGTTGCTATTGGCTACCTCCGTGTTCCCGCAGAGACCCGCTGCTGCTACTCCTCAGCACTACTCATCCATCTACTGCTGATCCGCTCTCCACGCTTTCCTGTGTTCCCTGCTGGTCTACCTACCCGTGCGCTGCACCTACTAGACCACCGCTTCACCCATCCAGGGACTTCGCATCCTGCCGGCCTCCTGCCGTTCAGGTATCTCTGCACTCCTGTCTGACTGCCTCCTGAACCACGGTATGCATACTTCTCATTGACTGTGCTGTGTATTGCATACCTTGCTGGACTGTGTTGGTTCTCCTCTGGAGTGTGCTATCCGCTGAGTCTATTGCCATCATTGACTGTGTTATCTTATGCTGGACTACTTCAAGAGACTTTCTATATTGGCAGTATTGTTCAGTCATCTATACATTTATATTGTGCATATCACTGTGGTTCAAAGTCAAGGTGCCCGTGTATATCTTGTGTTGCAGTCTCTCCCCGTGCACCTCCTCACATATATATTCAGTGGTACAACTTGCTGAAGGCAGACCACTGATCCCCGTTTCCAGTTTCACCTGCTCCAGTATCCTCTCACATAGCAGTGGTACAACTTGCTAACGCAGACCACTGACTCCCCGGATACCTCCACTTGGATTCCATTCCTTCACTCTGACAGCGGTACAACTTGCTATCCGCAGACCGCTGACTCTCATCACCTCCTCGTTTCTGTTGGACATTCCTCCTCACTATAGCAGTGGTACAACTTGCTACCGCAGACCACTGACTACCTTCACGTGTCCTTTGTCCATACAGTTCCTCGTGTATTACTACCTCCATATTGCCAGTGCTGCTAGTCATAGACTTTCCTGAGCATCTCATCATCTGCTATTTCCTGTTCCGTGATCACCCTGCTACCAGAGTACCATATTACCACCTATACTGCTCTGGTAAGCCTATCACCTGGTGATCCCTGGGTAAAGACTCCTAGTGCCCGTGACAGTAAGATCAGGCCATGACAGACCCAGATACGGAACCTACCGCTAAGGAGATGCTGCAGCATCTGGTCAGCCGTGTGGAGCAACAGGATGCTCGCCAACAGCTGTTACTTCAATGTTACCAATCGTTAACCTCCCAAGGAACATCTGGACAGACTGTTACAGCTAGTATTGAAGCTCCTGTGCTTTCCTCCGTTTCCCCAGTGCCATCCCAGGTGTCTACAGTTCCTACGCTTCACCTGCCTACTCCGTCAAAATATGACGGGGACCCCAAAACTTGTAGAGGTTTCCTTAACCAATGTTCAGTCCATTTTGAACTCCAACCTCAAAATTTTTCTACCCATCGTTCCAGAGTGGCCTATCTTATCTCATTGTTTTCGGGTCAAGCCCTGGCTTGGGCCTCCCCCCTGTGGGAAAGAAACGATCCAATTCTACAAGATAGTGCCAAATTCATTTCCACGTTCCGAAGTGTGTTCGATGAACCAGGTCGTGTGACCTCCGCTGCTTCCAGCATTCTTCGTTTGCGACAAGGCTCCCATACAGTAGGACAGTATGTCATTCAATTTAGGATCTTAGCCTCTGAACTTCAGTGGAACACTGAAGCATTAGTTGCCGCCTTCTGGCAGGGGCTCTCCGATAAAATTAAAGATGCACTGACTACCCAAGAGCTTCCTTCGTCATTAGAAGATTTGATCTCTCTTTGCCATCGTGTAGATATGAGATTTCGTGAAAGAGAGTCTGAGAAAACAACAGCTGTCAAAGCACCTCTTCGTTTAAACCCTCAATTTCGTCCAGCTCCATCCTCTGTGATTCCCATGGAGATAGGACGTTCCAAATTATCTTCAGAGGAAAGGAAACGAAGAGTAAAGAATAGACTCTGTATCTATTGTGCTGATTCCACGCATATGCTCAGCTCTTGCCCTAAGAGATCGGGAAATGCCAGGCCCTAACTAGTTCTGGAGAGGTGAAGTTAGGGTCCCTGGAGTCCTCTCCATTGTCTATGAAATCTAAAGTCTGCGCTTTTGATGTTACGATTTCCTTTGCTACCAAATCCTTTGAGTCACAGGCATTGATTGATTCCGGAGCAGCAGGAAATTTCATTTCTAAATCACTAGTGAATCAATGGTCCCTACCAGTGATCACTTTAAAAACACCCATTACTGTGACGGCTATAGATGGATCACGCCTCATCAATGGTCTCATCACCCAGAGTACGTCTCCAGTAACCCTTCAGATTGGTGTACTACACCATGAAGAAATTTCGTTTTTAATTCTTCCAGTTACGACAAGTCCGATTGTCTTAGGCCTTCCATGGCTTCAGTGTCACTCTCCCCAGATTGACTGGCGCACCCCTCAAGTTACGTCTTGGGGGTCTGAATGTCACCATCGTTGTCTCTCTCAAGTTATTCCTCTTAAAGTACAGCGATCTTCCATCTCATCTTCCTCCCCGGGACTCCCTCCTCAGTATGCTTCATTTGCCGATGTGTTTGATAAAGCTCAGTCTGAACGTCTTCCTCCTCATCGTTCTTGGGATTGTCCGATCGACCTTCTACCTGGCAAGACTCCTCCCAGGGGTCGGGTCTATCCTCTCTCGTTACCTGAAACTCAAGCCACATCTGAGTACATACAGGAGAATCTCCAGCGTGGGTTCATTCGACCTTCCACCTCTCCCGCTGGAGCTGGGTTCTTCTTCGTCAAAAAGAAGGATGGATCATTACGCCCTTGTATAGATTTTCGTGGACTCAACGCCATTACTATCAAGAATCGGTATCCCATTCCGCTGATCACTGAGCTATTTGATCGCATCAAGGGAGCTCGGATATTTACTAAGTTGGATCTTCGTGGTGCTTACAATTTAATTAGAATCCGTTCCGGTGACGAATGGAAGACCGCGTTTAACACCAGAGATGGGCATTACGAATATTTAGTAATGCCCTTCGGGCTGTGTAATGCCCCCGCGGTTTTCCAGGGTTTCATCAATGAGATCTTTCGGGACTTATTATATGTATGTGTCGTTGTCTACCTAGACGACATATTGATCTTCTCACAGGACCTGCCTTCTCATCACCAACATGTGGCAGAGGTCCTCTCCAGACTACGGAAAAACTCGTTGTTCTGTAAATTGGAAAAATGTTCATTCGAGTTACCCCAGATTCCATTCTTGGGGTATATAGTTTCCGGAGTTGGCCTGAAGATGGATCCAGACAAAGTAAATGCTGTACTACATTGGCCTCAGCCAACTACTCTTCGTGCCATCCAGCGTTTCTTAGGTTTTGCCAATTACTATAGACGCTTCATTCAAGACTTTTCATCCATTGCATCTCCCATTGTGGCCCTAACTCGGAAAGGGGCTAATACTAAGCAATGGTCATCTGAGGCTCTCCAAGCCTTTCAAATCCTCAAAGAGGCCTTCTCGTCTGCTCCCATTCTGCGACAGCCTGATGTGACACTCCCCTTCTTCCTAGAAGTAGATGCCTCTAATGTGGGCTTAGGAGCTATTCTCTCCCAACGCTCGGAGCAACAAAAATTACATCCTTGTGCCTTCTACTCTCGGGGTCTTCTGCCCGCAGAGAAAAATTATACTATCGGGGACAAGGAGTTGCTGGCCATCAAAGCTGCATTAGAGGAATGGAGATACTTGTTGGAAGGAGCTCGCCATCCGGTGACGATCTTCACGGATCATAAGAACTTATCATATTTGCAATCTGCTCAATGCTTGAACCCTCGTCAAGCAAGATGGTCTCTTTTCTTTTCCCGTTTTGAATTAATTATAACCTTCAAACCAGCCGCTAAGAACAAGAAAGCTGACGCTCTATCTCGAGCTTTTGTGACGTCCTCTGATGTAGAAGAGGTTCCCAACCATGCTATTCTAGACCCCAAATGTATTTCTCTGGCTGCTTCATCCACCAAAATGCTACCATTTGGGAAGACCCTTGTGCCTCCTACTCTGAGGAGGAAAATCCTTTCGTGGTTCCATGCCTCTCGTTTTTCTGGACACGCCGGTGAACACAAGACCTTTGAGATTCTCTCTCGTAGTTACTGGTGGCCTTCAATGAGGAGAGACGTCAAAGAGTTTATTGCTTCCTGTGATTTATGTTCTCAGTTCAAATCCTCCCGCAGAACTCCAGCAGGGTTGCTGCGACCACTACCCATTCCGTCCAAGCCTTGGACCCATATTAGTATGGATTTCGTTACTGATTTGCCACCAAGTAAGAATCACAATACTATTTGGGTAGTGGTAGACAGATTTTCGAAGATGGCCCATTTCGTCCCTCTGTCCGGTTTACCTTCCTCGTCTACTCTGGCTGAACATTTCATTAAAGAAATCTTCCGCATCCATGGATGTCCGTCTGAGATTGTGTCGGATAGAGGAGTACAATTCGTTTCCAGATTCTGGCGGGCCCTTTGTAAAACCTTGGGCATACGATTAGCACTCTCATCGTCTTACCATCCGCAATCTAACGGACAAACGGAACGAGTCAATCAAGATCTTGAGACTTTTATTAGGATGTTCTCTTCAGCCAACCAAGACAACTGGGTAGAATTGCTCCCTTGGGCTGAATTCGCCCATAACAACATGTACCATGAGTCATCATCCAAAACTCCATTCTTTGTGGTCTACGGTCACCATCCGTCTTTTCCGGAATTTCCTGCCCTCCCGCCCACCCAAGTTCCTGCTGTGGAGACTGCTTGTCAAACCTTCAAAAATATCTGGTCTCAGGTCAAAACCTGTTTAAAGAAGACATCTAATAAATATAAGTCTTTCGCAGATAAGAAGAGGCGGGCTATTCCACCACTAAAAATTGGAGATCGTGTCTGGTTATCTACCAAAAATATTCGTTTGAAGGTTCCATCTATGAAATTCGCCCCTCGTTTTATTGGTCCATATAGGATCATTCAAGTTATCAATCCAGTATGTGTTAAACTTCTTCTTCCTAAGAATCTTCGGATTTCCAATGCCTTCCATGTGTCCTTGCTCAAACCTCTCATCATCAACCGTTTCTCGACTCCTCCCTCAGCACCGCAGCCAGTTCAAGTTCATCAGGAGGAGGATTTCGAGATTACTGAGGTATTGGATGCAAAAATTTCGCGAGGAGTCCTCCGTTTCCTCGTTCATTGGAAGGGCTTTGGTCCTGAAGAGCGTTCATGGATCAAAGCTGAAGATCTTAATGCTCCTGCCCTTCTGAAGAAGTTTTATTCCAAAAATCCGGACAAGCCCGGTTCCAGGCGTTCTGTGCCCACCTTTAAAAGGGGGGGTACTGTCACTCACCGGACTGTGAGTGCTTCTTCCCGGACATTTAGGAACCGTGGCCGTCCTCCATCCTGAGGGACTGCGCATGCGCAGCCCTTTCTATACCTCCAGTGTATGTTCCTTTAACTTAATTGGCAGATCAGGCAACCTCCCTATATTAAGCACCTGTGGTCAACACCACGTTGCCTGATCTTGGAGTCTCATTCCCCATGAGCCTCTGAAGGTGTTCCTGTGTTTCCTTGTTTATTCAGCCCTGCTGATTCCTGTGGTTTCCAAACCACTTCTACCTCTGTGGTTTCCAAACCACTTCTACTACTGTGGTTCCCATACCACTTCTACCATCTACTGTATCATCGTGACTGTGAGCTGATTCCTATCCGCTGCCTCCGTGCACTACAGTCTTCTAATCACTTCAACTCTACCATTTATCATTGGGACTGTTAGCTGATGCCTATCCGCTGCCTCCGTGCACTACAGGCTTCAACCACATCCACTCACCTGTTCATGATTGTGACTGCCAGCTGATTCCTATCCGCTGCCTCCGTGATCTACAGGCTTCAACCTGCAACTCGTCTGTGTTTCATCATCGTGACTGTTTGGCTGATTCCTATCCGCAGCCTCCGTGCACTACAGTCTTCAACCTGCAACTCGTCTGTGTTTCATCATCGTGACTGCTAGCTGATTCCTATCCGCTGCCTCCGTGCACTACAGTCTTCAACCTGCAACCCGTCTGTGTTTCATCGTGACTGTTTGGCTGATTCCTATCCGCTGCCTCTGTGCGCTTCAGTCTTCAGTCCTTGTCAACGCTCCCGTGTTTCCTTGAGTCTGCCTCCACTATTGCTACCCGCTATTCTCCGTGATCAACAGTGCCTGTTCAACTCTGCTCTCCCGTGTCCCATCGTTACTGCACCTGCTGGTTGCTATTGGCTACCTCCGTGTTCCCGCAGAGACCCGCTGCTGCTACTCCTCAGCACTACTCATCCATCTACTGCTGATCCGCTCTCCACGCTTTCCTGTGTTCCCTGCTGGTCTACCTACCCGTGCGCTGCACCTACTAGACCACCGCTTCACCCATCCAGGGACTTCGCATCCTGCCGGCCTCCTGCCGTTCAGGTATCTCTGCACTCCTGTCTGACTGCCTCCTGAACCACGGTATGCATACTTCTCATTGACTGTGCTGTGTATTGCATACCTTGCTGGACTGTGTTGGTTCTCCTCTGGAGTGTGCTATCCGCTGAGTCTATTGCCATCATTGACTGTGTTATCTTATGCTGGACTACTTCAAGAGACTTTCTATATTGGCAGTATTGTTCAGTCATCTATACATTTATATTGTGCATATCACTGTGGTTCAAAGTCAAGGTGCCCGTGTATATCTTGTGTTGCAGTCTCTCCCCGTGCACCTCCTCACATATATATTCAGTGGTACAACTTGCTGAAGGCAGACCACTGATCCCCGTTTCCAGTTTCACCTGCTCCAGTATCCTCTCACATAGCAGTGGTACAACTTGCTAACGCAGACCACTGACTCCCCGGATACCTCCACTTGGATTCCATTCCTTCACTCTGACAGCGGTACAACTTGCTATCCGCAGACCGCTGACTCTCATCACCTCCTCGTTTCTGTTGGACATTCCTCCTCACTATAGCAGTGGTACAACTTGCTACCGCAGACCACTGACTACCTTCACGTGTCCTTTGTCCATACAGTTCCTCGTGTATTACTACCTCCATATTGCCAGTGCTGCTAGTCATAGACTTTCCTGAGCATCTCATCATCTGCTATTTCCTGTTCCGTGATCACCCTGCTACCAGAGTACCATATTACCACCTATACTGCTCTGGTAAGCCTATCACCTGGTGATCCCTGGGTAAAGACTCCTAGTGCCCGTGACAGGCTGATTCCTATGTATTCTGACCCGGACTGTTCCTGACTTTTTTTCTGCCTATCGTTTGGTATTGTGTATTCCTGACCTGGCTTGTTCTGACAGTTCTTCGGTTTCCTGATTTGGTATTCTGCAGTCCGTTGTGTACCAGTCCCGTACGTTGACCAATCTCGTGCACTTTGATACCAGCTCATCTTGCCTGGAGGCAGCGCAGAGGGCCATGACCCTGGTGAAAAACGGTGGTTTCTTAGTTCACTCTGTCTTTGTCACAGACTCTCCTACGCAAACTTCTTCCTTCCCCTACTGCTGTCACACACCTCAAGCTGCCAGCACCTTTTCCTGTCAGTTTTCTCCTTTTTTTTATTATTACCACACAATTTGCTAATAATGGTAGGCTCCTTCAGCACATAGATTAGCTTTGCTGTGTAATCTCCCTCAGGCTGCTTGATAGCTGATTATTTGCAGGGATCCAGCTACAAGACCTTTCTGTGCAAAACTACACCCAGCATCTCTTTTGATAGCTCTGATATCTCTCTCTTTGTTTGTACACTCTGTCTTTTCCACAGACTCTCCTACCCAAACTTCCTCCTTCCCCTACTGCTGTCACACACCTCAAGCTGCCAGCACCTTTTCCTGTCAGTTTTCTCCTTTCTTTTATTATTACCATTTATTTATATAGCGCCACTAATTACGCAGCGCTGTACAGAGAACTCACTCACATCACTCCATGCACCATTGGGGCTTACAGTCTAAATTCCCTAACACACACACACACACACACACACACTCAGACAGACAGAGACGGACAGACAGAGATGGACACACAGACAGACAAACTAGGGTCAATTTGTTAGCAGCCAATTAACCTACCAGTATGTTTTTGGAGTGTGGGAGGAAACCGGGGCACCCGGAAGGAAATCCATGCAAACATTTGGAGAACATACAAACTCCTCACAGATAAGGCCATGGTTGGGAATTAAACTCATGATCCCAGTGCTGTAAGGCACAAGTGCTAACCACTTAGCCACCGTGCTGCCCCACTCCTTCCTTCCACTTTCTAATCCCAGCTCATACTCACTGTCACAAGTCTATCAAATATAGTGGATTCACTTTTGCCCACCTGGATTAGCGTTGGCTGTAACAGAGACCCAGCGTCTCTGTTACAGCCAACGCTAAGGAAGACAGGAAGAGGTGCTGGCAGCTTGAGGTGTGTGTCACAGCAGCAGGGGAAGGAGGAAGTTTGGGTAGGAGAGTCTGTGGAAAAGAAAGAGTGTACAAACAAAGAGAGAGATATCAGAGCTATCAAAAGAGATGCTGGGTGTAGTTTTGCACAGAAAGGTCTTGTAGCTGGATCCCTGCAAATAATCAGCTATCAAGCAGCCTGAGGGAGATTACACAGCAAAACTAATCTATGTGCTGATGGAGACTACCATTATTAGCAAATTGTGTGTGAGCAGAGAGGAACAGCTTACAAGATCAGGCTTGCAGGTAGTTCACGACCCAACACTGGCTAAGACCATCAACTTCATCCAGAGAGAGAGATAAGTAATAACACACTAAGCACTGTAACACTATTATTGCTTCATTAAGAAAAGAACTCTGTATCTCTAATTTCACAGGTTATAAGTCCTTACATAAATCTGTACATATATCAGAGACTTACCTGTCAGAGATATAGAGATATTTCATGTATCAGAGATCTAAAGCAAGTTACCACCATTACTACAAGTGCACCAACATTAACTAATTAATCTTGGCATGACTGTGATTATTGTGTTAAAACATTGTTGATTTATACTTTTCACACTGTGTGTGAGTGCATTGTGGGAGAGCTAGGGTACTATTGAGTGCGTGTGGGGCGGCTATCTTGTTTGTTTATTATTACTTTTCACTGTACTGTTGCCTCTGATTATTATCTTACCCATTGTCCAACTTATCCTGTCCAGAATCTCCCCATATTTATTCTGATTTACCCATTTACTTTGCCCTAAATAAACACCCAGTTGATTGTTTGCAACCACAGTGTGTGGTTCATTATTATTCAATGTTGCTTGGATGTTGCTGAAAGGTGCTAAACAGAATTTCAGCACTCCATCTAGACTTATCTCACATGTTACAGATTTAGCTGAAAACACCTCAAAAGCAGGTCTCTCACATCCATACACACCTAATCGCTGCCACCACCTATTAGGGCAATAGGACTCTGTTACACAAACAAACATACTGGCACACACTATACTCTTTGTTAGCAAAATGGGTTAACAGTTAACGCATCAGTATTTAAAGGGTTAACATAGCATACCCTGGCACACAGTTAAATAATACATAATTTCATAAAAGGAATGTGTTTTAGCTAGAGTATCAAGGATAGTGTCACGAAATCTGGAGAATTTAGTGAGTCCTGTATACCTGCAGATGATAGATGCTCGAACTGGTGCGCAGAGTCTAACGGTAGGTGTTTTTCACCATGACCCTAGAAGAGGGCATGGGCTTAGAAACACCTATTACCGCAGGTCGCCTTTCTCTGAACGAGTTATGCAGAAATATAGATGGAGCCAGATATAGAAGGAATATGACAATAACAGGTAAAGTTCATTGAGGGCAATAACAATGAGGAAGTGTCACAATTTGCATTCTGCAGCTGCTGTCTGCAGTGACTCTATTGGATTTGTTATGCATTCTACTTGTAGTACCATTGCCCACCAAAGGGGCCACTGTCCTACTTTGGTTATTTTCCTTGATCACTGGGAGTTATATCACCTGCATGAGGCATATATATAAACCTGCTTGCTTCAAACAGTCTGGGCCAGATCATCAGGTCACTCCTGTGAGCATTCCCTGTGCTCAGCTTCTGTCTACACTGCTGTTATCTGTGTACTGGACTTCCACATCAACAACCATTATACCTGGTACTTCTAGTTCCACGCTGCTTGCTGAAATCTTCTACTGCTGTTATCTGTGTACTGGACTTCCACATCAACAACCATTATACCTGGTACTTCTAGTTCCACGCTGCTTGCTGAAATCTTCTACTGCTGTTATCTGTGTACTGGACTTCCACATCAACAACCATTATACCTGGTACTTCTAGTTCCACGCTGCTTGCTGAAATCTTCTACTGCTGTTATCTGTGTACTGGACTTCCACATCAACAACCATTATACCTGGTACTTCTAGTTTCACGCTGCTTGCTGAAATCTACTACTGCTGTTATCTGTGTACATCTGTGTACATCTGTGCACATCAACAACCATTGTACTTGTAGTTCCACGCTGTATGCTGAAGCTACCTGTTGTTTCTCATCTGTATACTGAACTGCAATCAAGTTACCTTGTCATCTGTGTGTCTTAATAAAGTCATTATAACCACTTACACTCTCTCCGTGGTCATACCTGGGAAATCCTGACAGGAAGTTAGTTGATCCATTGAGAAGAGCAGTCCAATGGAAACAGTATCGATGAAGAACCAGTAGATCTGTTCAGATGGTAACTCAGCGCAACAGCAGATGAGTTACTGATACAGCGGCAGTTCAATAGAAGCAAATGTAATGAAGAACAAGCTGATCCGTTTAGATGGTAACCCAGAGCAAACGCAGATGAGTTACTGGTACAGCAACAGTTCTATAGAATCAAATGTGATGAAGAACAAGCTGATCCGTTTAAATGGTAACCCAGAGCAACTGCAGATGATTTACTGGTACAGCAACAGTTCAATAGAATCAAATGTGGTGAAGAACAAGCTGATCCGTTTAGATGATAACTCAAGCAACCACAGTTGGATTGCAACAACAGTTCAGTAGAAACAGCAATAATGAAAGGCTTGGTTGATCCCTTTAAGTGGTAACACAGGTGACAGCAATTGAGTACTGATACAGCTACAGTTCACTGAAAACAGCAGTAAAGAGGACTTAGTTGATCCATTTAAAGAGTAACTCAGGTAACAGTAGTTGATTTACTGATACAACAACAGTTCAATAGAAACAGCAACAATGAAGACTTTGCTGATCTGTTTAGTTGGTAGTTCAGTGCAGCAGGTGTAAGAGGTTCCTAGTGAAGTTTGGAGTTTCAATAGTGAAGTGGTGAAGTCCAATGAATGGAGCCGTAGGAGAGACACTGAATGCAGCAGTGGAGACCCGATAAAGCGAGAGTTCCAATGAAGGCACCAGAGATTAAACACAGCAGATCTTGAAGCAATGATGCAACCATGGGTAAGTCACACGAGGAGAACCCAATCCTGACAAGAGTAAGTAACTTGAAGAACAGGATCCAGAGAGCAGGAACTGGGAGGTTTAAATAGTGCTCCAAAAGCATCAAGGCCAATAGGAGCGAGTGGGAAGTAATGAGAGAATAATGATTGACACATGTGTAGAATAAAACCAAATGGAGACTCAGACTAAAACACTGGATCCACTATAGCGTGGTCACCGTTTATGAGACAGAGGTAACAACTCTGGTACTCGTCCACGGGGCCGGTGTGTGACAGATAGACTTATTACATTTTAGATTTAATATAACAAGTATTAGGGCATTTAATATAATATTAAAACATAATAAAATGACATACAAAATAAATGCAATACAGTTAGGAAATAATGGGATAAAAATACATAAATAATACACTTAGGTATATCTTATAATTTGTATTCTTGCGACAAGGCAGGGGTAAAATCAAAAGCTTCTCAATCAGATTGTGTCCCCAAAACTGACAATTTTTCATAACATACAGGTTTTTTTTTCCATGTTTACCTGGGCATTCAGTAGGAGCAGTGAATGTGCTAATATAGGAAGGAAATTCACATCTGGGTGTGAATCCTAGTCTATTCAGAAATAGTCAAAAAGTCTTATACTTGCCATATCTTTTCTATGACACATCACAGAGACATAATGCCGCATTCAATAAACAGGTCATATCTTTCCACACAATTGCATATAATAATATGATATTATTAGGACCCATATCCAAAAAGATAAGTGATTATGATAGTTCCCCGGTCCATCTGTCAACCATATATGTAATATAATCCTATAGCGCTTAAGTAATAGAACATATAACTCCACATGGACAAATCACACATCAATACATCAAATAAAAACATGCACTGGATAGAACTTGGTTGCACCCATGTACTGGCAACATACAGCCAATACCCCTTTGGGGTGATCTAGTGTATTATTCAAATTGAATGTTGAATAAGGGTTGAAAAAGGCATGAGCTGGAATATAAAAAGTACCGTGATAGACTAGAGTCTAGAAGACGGTGTTGTGCCACACAATAAGTCAATCTTCTCCGCTCCGTGAGGATGTATCATCCGTTTGGGCAAGTTGTGTTCCTGGATAGGATTTAAGCCTCGCGGTGGTGAGCGCTGCCCCGTTTGGGCAAGTTGTGTTCCTGGATAGGATTTTAAGCCTCGTGGTGGTGAGCGCTGCTGATCTCCGTGTCTACTCCAGAAACAGTGGATAATGCTGGGTAATGTAGTTCGTATGGGGTGATAAATCCTCCAGCGTTGGACACTGTGTACCACAGCCACCGACAGTGCCTTTCCAAAGCGTGCACGGCAACCAAGGAAGACCAAAGCAATGGATCAATATAAAAAACTTTATTGTGACATACAAATTACATCAGTACTTACACTGAGGTTTAGATCATGATGTTCCTAGTACTCCTCTACGCGTTTCGTTCCTTTAGGGAACTTTTTCAAGCATAAGTTGCACATCTTATGTAGATTCTATCCCTGTGTTTAGATTGGGTAAGAGGACTAATAAAACATGAAGAGTGTTTTGAAATTTTATATTTTCAACATCAATATATAAGCCACTTGTGATGGATAGTGACAGGAGACCATACCTATACTAACAAATGTATTTCTTTGTGGTGACAAGCATTCTTCACCAGGAATTGTCACATCTGAGCCTTGGAGCCAGGAAATCTATTTTAGCTGACAACACCACCTTGCCAATTCACAATAAAAGCACATTTAAATACCAACATCCCCTTGTCTCCTTAATTTATCTAAGAGATGAAATAGTTTATCATAGGGGATTCCCCAGATGTAGTAACAAGTTTATATCATAAGATCTTGAGACAGTTATCTTACTAGGTGTTAGAATCTCTTCCTGTCACCAAGACACATGACATCTATCCAGGAGGATGCCTGCTGTCAGGGAAGTTAAATCAAAATAATTCCTTATTTACTGGTCACAGTTACTTCAGAAATGACACACAATAAATACTTCAGATCCGGTAAATATGACTGTATTATAAATATGACAATTCATATTTTATTTTGATTATTGATTGGGCCTCTACTTTGTATTAAGCACAAATATACAAAGATAATTTTGAAGATATTATTCCTTTAACATTCAATGGACATTTAATTATGGTTACTATTAATAAAAACAGACACTTACAGAACTGATAGAACAATCACTCAACTACAAATATAATAACTACTCCTTTACTGAAGCTGTTGTTAGTCACCTATTATGCAAATGTAAGCAAAAAACAATTAATAAAGATATAAAAAATATATAGATAAAATATATATATTTATTGACACATATCAGACAATAATAACATAGAAACTAAAAAAATACAGGTACTTATGCACATAAATTGACAATTACTATGTGTGATACACGTATGTATTTATCATTAATAAATCTCAAATAACAAATTAACAACTTAAATAACACTTCAGTATGAAACAGCAGGAGAGAAGTAGAGAGTGGTTCACAATCTGACACCCAGGTGAAGATACTTAAAAATAGCAGTTATGCGTGGAGAGAACCCAGGGCAAAAACACAGCAGCAGATATCCTACAGTTCCGAGATCATAATCCGGAACATAGATATATATAGTCCCGCCCTAAATCCAAAGCAAATAAAAGTTACCTCACAAACAAATCTCCAGGCAACCAAACAGTATATCCAAATGTAGACTATCACATTTTCACACAATATCAGCAATACTGGCTGGTATATTGCAGAAAAGAATCCTGCAGGTATAAAATCTCTCAGCTTTAATTAGACATGCTTTCCAAGTTACAACATTCAATCCACTATATATATATATATATATATATATATATATATATATATATATATATGAGTATCCTTAAAGTAACTTTTCTTCTCCTGTCAAGTGTAAGAGAGATTAATTCTCAGAGCAGTTCAGAGTCCTTTGCTGTGTAACTAAGATTTTAGCAATAGATATACAGTACCAGCAGTTTGTAGCTGCAGCTTTTTCCATTTAGCAAGATCAAATGATAGCCGCTAAGATGTCTCAAACAGATTATTTGCGCTGGATTATCAGCAACAATTCTTATTCTTATTCATAAAGAGGATCATAACACAGAGAGATCAATTAAAGGCAAACACACTTAACAATTAATCCACTGACGCGTTTCTCTACTCTTTCAGCATGATTTCTTCGGAGGTTACAATGTATGTAATTGCCCTTGACTATTTAAATACAGAAAGACCAATTAGCAATCGATCTCAATGAAAAACGAATAAATATAATCATATATATTACATGATTTATTTTTAAAGCATTACTCATCAATTTATTAAGTAAAATATAAATAAAATTATATGAAAAAGTAGAAAGTCATAAAGAATAGTTTAAATAGTTGTCATATAACTGAATGAATTAGAGCAGTGATCGCCAACCTGATACATTTCAGCGATTGCATGGATGGTCATTAACTTTCCAAAGGGCCACACATTATCCTTCTCAGTAATAAGTTAAAAAAATAAATGTAATAAAAGAAAGAGACACCTATCTGTAGTGGAGATGCTCACTTACCCCCGTCAACAGGTTTTGGATCTGGATTAGCTTTGTGGTTTGGTTTTGGTTTTGGTTTTGGCAAAACCACACTCGTGTATTTTGGTTTTGGTTTTGGATTTTTTAGAAAAAATCCAAAAATATGCTAAATTCACATAATTTTGCTCTTTTTTTGTTCCTACATTATTATTATTAACCTCAATAACACTAATTTCAAGTAATTTGCAGTCAATGTAGACCACCTCTCAGGTCTCAATATTATTTTCATACACTTTCGGACAAAGACTGCAGCGACCTGGCTGGATGGTAAGCGACAGAGCAATGACACAAACACACGGCAGTTCCTAGCACATCTAGGACACATTGGCACACAGCAGTGGCAGAAAAGAAAAATGGGTGTGGGGCACTGCCATATGCGTAATTTTGGCCCCGCTCCGCAAAGGAATTGTCATTTTGTCGCGGGGGTTGGGCCTAAATGACGTGATTCGCTGTGAATGGCGTAATTTAGGCCCCGCCCCACGCAAAAGCCGACATTTCCGTTGCGGGAGACAGGGCCAAAATGACGCGTAAGGCCGCGCCCCACCCTCTCCCGCCCACTACTTATATACTGTCAGTCCCTGGTTAACAAGGTGACGTCACAATTACGATCCAATCAGAAGCCAATGTTCTGCATGATTGATCATTAATGAGGGCCTGTCTTTTATTGGCGGATGGTACTGTCAATCATGCAGGACATTGACTTCTGATTGGCTCATAATTGTGACTTCACCTTGTTAACCCGGGACTGACGGTATATAAGAACTGTCAGTTCATTCTGTTGGCTTGCCTTGACTAAGCACCATACAGCGAAACGCAGGTCGGCGTTACCGCTGGG